>NC_055695.1:609114-619114 GCF_017639745.1 Melanotaenia boesemani | reverse complement strand
AATTAAATTCCGCGTGACCACTTTGTGCCCTAAAGTTAAGAAATGTGACATTGAGACGTGACCAGGTGAGATTCCGCAGGTGCTTCAAACAGGTGGAAAACGTCCCTAAACACACCGAAACCCGCTAAAACACACATGCGCGCGCGATGAAAACATTCTGCTTAAATCCTTACCGACAGTTTCACCGAGAAAACATCTAACCTTCACTGGCAGAAACTTCCCAACACTCCCAGAAACTTCCAGAAACTTCCAATCCAGCCCCGCGCTCCGCTAGCTAACACAGCGGCACGCGCGGCTGGAAACGCGGGCCAGCCGCTCGTGGCCCGGTTCGGTTTCACGTCGACGGACAAACAGAGGACAGAGCCGTCCGTGACCCACCCAACACACACCATAAACCCGGTTCCGAAGCGGCGCAGAACTCACTGACTGGATCCAGTTCGGCACGAGAGTCGCTTTAATGCTGCCTTCACGCACAGTCGGAAATACCATGGCCAGTTCCACGTTTTGAAGAACGATGCTGAAGTGGTCGATGGGAACAGGACCAAATCGCAGCTTTATGGCCCCTAGGCCAGTGTTTCTTAATCCAGATCCTCAGGACCCGCCGCCCTGCAGGTCTTAGACTTGTTCCCACCTACTTCACCACCACCTGTTCCAGATTCATGAACTTCCTCATCCATCTCTGCAGCCTGTTACAGACAGGTGTGTTAGTTACCTGTAAAACCTGCGGGGCAGTGGGTCCTGAAGACCTGGACTGAGAAACACGGGCCCTCATTCACCACCTGTTCTTATCGATAAATCATTCTTAAACCATATGAAGATTTTAGGAAAACTAACCCTCGTCAGAACGTTGGCATGTTGGTGTGTTCGTAGCGGGAACCTACGAACACTCAGGACACTTCTAGGAACGTCTGGAAGCAACATTTTCCAACAAAATCAGCATTTCTGTTGCTTTCTGCTGTTCTGTTCATTAAAATACAAAAATAAAACTACAGTCATGTTCCTGTGAGATTTTTACTAACATTTAGCTATTTACAAATATCATAGATCCGGACGTTCCTCAGGGGGAAGTTAAGCTGTCTTTATCCATTTCATTCATTCCAGAACGAGTCGCAGTGAAGACGGATCTCATTCTGGTCTTTGGCCAGCAGGCCGATCCAGTCCCTCAACCATGGCTACGGCTACCAGGTCCACCTGCTGAACGTGCGCTTTAAAAATTCAAACTTAAGAAATCAAGATTACCTCCTGGTTAATAACACCAATCAGAGCAAAAGAAGGACACATGGCATGTGTTTTTATTCCAAACTTGATATTTCCTGTTTTATTCGTTTCACACTGGTAACATTTTTTTTTAATTATTTGTAAAATCTAATAAAGTTTTATGAAAGAGGGTGAAAGGTACCTGTATCCACTTCAAGGTTTCCATTTTCTATGGGAAACCTGTGACCCAACTCCTGGAACTTTTCTGTAAAAGGTGTTCGATGACGTAAACAAGTGAGTGCGGCGACTTTCCGGCAGGCGTTTGACTCCTCTTCCTTAAAGTTCTAGTTTCCCACCGTTCTCAGCGTTCTGAAGGCATCACTGGGTCACGTGACGTAGACAGTCATGGCGTCCTCCCGGAGACGGTTGTTGTGTTTACGGTCAGGGATGTGGTGTCTGCTGTTTTACTGCGTTTACTCTCACCTGAGGCTCGTGCTGGCGGAGGAAGTGGACAGCTGCGAGCACCTGAGACTCGGACAATATCCTTTCATCTATGTGGACGAGCTCAGCTCACCTGCACAGCGGCGAAGGTTAGCTTAGTTAGCTTAGCTTGGCTGGGCGTTATTTTGATGTGAAGGGAACAGATCTGATCCGGATCGTGGAGCCGAATCAGAGCCGAACACGTTTCAATGTCTCGCAGCGATGGTTCGGTTCTGGTGCATATTCTGGCAGACTGCACTACCAGAATATGCACCCCCAGTAAATCTGTCCCCGTTACTCTCAGCACTTTGGTCTTTTCAGAGCATGCTCAGACCATGTTTAGCAATAACTGTTTGGGGGCTGCAAGTGATTTAGAGTCAACTGGTCCTACTATTTCTGTGTGACCATATACAGACCATTTAAGCATGATTGTTTTTCTGTAATATATATATATAAGGTTAGTTCAGGCTTTTGGCAAGGTTCCTTGAGAGGTGGTGCTTTTTATGCCAGGGGTGCTTTTTTCAGCACAACACCGGACCCACCGGTGGCGATCTGAGCGGGTCCTCAGCTTAAAAAACAGGCTTTTCTTCCATTTCTTCTCTTCTTGAACTGTAGCCTTAAACTCTTTTATGGTGGATGATATGGTTCCAATTAACAATTCCAAGTCTGAAAAAAGAAGAAAAAAAAAAAAGGAACAATGCTGCACTGAGCTGCTCCTGGTTTCAGCAACGTCAGGCTTCGCTGTTTTCCGAGCGATAAGGAGAGGAAAGCCGAAGGGGATGAAGTCCGTGGACAGAGCACAACTTCCCAAAGACCCACGTTCATGTTCTCCACACTTCTCCTCTGAGTTATTGATCACAGATGCTAACGGAGCTAACAGAGCTAACAGGGCTAACCGAGCTAATGGGGCTAACGGGGCTAACGGAGCTAACGGGGCTAACTGAGCTAACGGGGCTAAAGGAGCTAACGGGGCTAACGGAGCTAACGGGGCTAACAGGGCTAACGGAGCTAACAGGGCTAACGGAGCTAACAGGGCTAATGGATCTAACAGAGCTAGCGGGGCTAACAGAACTAACAGGGCTAACGGGGTTGGCAGGTAAACGAAGACTGAAACCAGCAACAGCAAGACCATGAACCGCAGTCCAGGCTGACGACCAAAAACCTGGAAAGAACCGTCAGAGACGCTGGAAGACCTGCTGTCAGCCTCTAAACATCCAACCCAACCCTGGACCATCAGACCGACCCCGGACCATCAGACGGATCCTGCAGATGTCTGTTCCCCGGTAACTACTCAGTTCCTTTAACCCATACCAAACCACCATGATCATCTGTTAAGTTCAGTTTGTCACAGTTTCCATTCTGGCTGTTGGCTTTTATTTCACTGTCTCTTCCTCTACCCAACCCTCCTCTTACTCCACTGATCTCCCCTGCTCCTCCACCCACTTCCTCTACGTCACCTGTTCCCCGCTGGTCTCCACCTAACCCCTGGGCTCCTCCTGCCTGTCAAACTCTCAGTTCTGGTTTGAAGATGTAGTTTTTATCGGGATCTGGTCTAATGTGGTCCAGGTTCCCAAGTATTCTGTGGAATCTCCACATCTGGAAAACCCTTAGCCTTGTGTTGACACTTGGGAGAAGTTTATTCTGACTGTTGTCGGCCAGAAACCGACCCATCAGAGGTAAGACACATCTACCATAGTCTCCGCCTCCAGAGTCTGTAAACTCCAGAGCTGAGCGAGGACCGTTTAGTCGGGGACAGAACTGAGTGCGCTCTGTCTCCGCCACGAGGACATTGGTCCACGTGTCCACAGTGGATTGACGGGTCTCACCAGGCTGATTCTCTGCTGGTGTTATTCCTTCGCAGTGCAGAAAGGTGTCCTCTCCATGTGTTTTCACTCGCAGGTACTAGTTCACGCACTCGTATCACGTACATGTTCCCGGTGTTTACCGTGCGCACGTTCTGTTGTCATGCTCGCAGCCTCGCAGCCCGCCACGGCTGAGTCACTGTCGGGGAAATGCTGAAGGTTCTTTTGCTAGTTACAGGGATTTTAAACACAGTGTTTTCATGGGAGAAATGATGCTGAGTTTGCTGCGTCCTGTCAGATTTTAATCTGGGACACGTACCCAGCAGCATCACTGAGAAGGAGCCTCTACAAGATCCGGTTCCCTTCAAAGTGCCTTAAATCCCGTCTCTAGTTTACACTCCTTCACTCCGCCACGTATCGGTGCAACGATCCTAAGATAGACGAGGCCACCCAGGAGCCGGAGACCTGCAGGGACACCACGGCCTGGGGTGAGTCCAACAGAATCACAGATGGAAAAAAGACAGAAGGTCCAGAGGAGCTTCAGTGGTTCTGATCAGGCCAGGTTCTGGTCAGGTCTGGTTATACCACCTAATAATTCTGTGTGTTTGCAGTGGAGTGTCTTCCAGCTCCGAACATCACTTGTCGGCTTCCCAACGGGACCGAGTTCCGGTTCAGTGGGGACGAGGTCGGGTTCAACAGGACCGTCCCCTGCAGGAATGTGTGAGTGCTCATCATACACACAGAATGAATGTTCAACGTTGTCCGTGTTTTACTGAGTGTAACGTGTCCGTCTCTCCTCCCAGGAGTGGCTATTCCTACAAAGTAGCTGTGGCGTTGTCTCTGTTTCTGGGCTGGCTCGGAGCAGATCGCTTCTACCTGGGATATCCTGCTCTAGGTACACACACACCTGCTACACCCCAACCTCTTCTATTTTTCTATTTTGTGTCTTCTTCTTATGTCATTATTATGTTACTATTATGGTATTCTATGATGTTATGCATCATTGAGTTTTGTCTGTGGCCTGCCAAGGGACAACTAGGCCTGTCGCGATAAGCAATAAGTCAATTAATTGAACGATAAGAAAATAAGAGCACGATAAGTTTGCCGGCCGCGATAATTTTTATTAGTCCCCCCTTTACCATAAACTGTGTATGACAATAGGTTTCACTATGGCGTATTTCGACTCAACGCTCTGGTTTGTTGCGGAGTGATCTCTCTGGTGTCATACTTGACTGCAGCATGTTGCAGCACGAGCCGGTAAGCCGCATTTGTTTTGCAGGGCTGCCAACACGCAATGGCCGTGAGACTTGCGCATTTAAGTGGCTTCTCACGCTCTCGCGCTAAACCTCCGATTCTCATGCTGAAATATGTAAATAAGTCGAATGGAGAAATAATAGATGCAAGCACCTCCTCTTTTATCATTTCGCTGCTCCCCACATGTAAGCAGAACACACACAGCTAGCTTACGACGTCAGTACAAAGCCCCCACTTCCTGGTCTACCGTAATAACCCCTGTAATCCGCAGGCACATTACGCAAATAGAGTCAGCCTATATACTAGTGTTGTGCGATGTGTCTAACTTTGTGTGTGCGATCCAGCAGCTCAGTGCGCGTGAGAGTGAGCGTGAGCGCAGAGGGAGGAGAAGAAGAGCTTATGAGGAACGAGAGTAGCAGAAGAAGAAAAGGTGTGAAGAGAAGAGACGGAGCGGTTAGGCAGAACAGTCAGGAAAAACAATAACGGTGCGTTATAATAAAGCCGTTTCTCAGCACAACCGCTGTTTCCTTTTTTTTATGGTGCTCCACGCCGTGAGCGGCGAGAGAAGAGAGTAATTGGGAGTTAACCCCGAAGCCAACTCCACTTCGGCCCTGGAGAGGACGGATCTCCCCCGTGTCCTCCGACTACTATCGGCGGATAAGAAGCGGGAATGGTTAACACTAGCGTATTTGACAAAATACACATTAAGAGCAATGCCGGCTAATCGAGAGGTTTGGGAGGATTCCCAGTGGGCTGCATTACTTTTGGGCCGGCGTCCCGGCTTATGTGAAAAAGGCGCTTTTATTTATTTAGTTTATTGATCTTTGAAAATGTGTACTTGCATTATTATTATTATATTAGTTGAGAATGGTCTCAAAATGACACATTAGCGCTTTGCGCAATATTATCGTTTATCGCGATAATTTCTGAGAAAATTTATCGTACAGCTAAATTTGTTATCGTGACAGGCCTAGGGACAACAGATGAAGTTAGCAGTGATGCTCTGCACACAACTAGAAAATATGTTATAAATGTAAATATGTTGTTTTATAAAGTAAATAAAAATAAATGAAAAATTAAATGAAATTAAAAACCACACTCATCCACAAAGAACCTCAGTTTGGGTCACCTGGTGCAGGTGAGCTGGGTCAGTCAGTTGGCAAAACATTCTTCTCTGTTAATGAACCCGACTCGTAAAGAGATTGTTGTAAAGAGAGTTTTAAAGTGACTGAGGAGCATCCTGATTGGAACCAAAACTCTACGGTTCGTGCTCGGCAGATTTGGACCATCTCTCCATTTTCTGCCGACCCTTCTAGCTCCCGCGGGAATTTACAGCCATCATCGTGACGGCCATATACATTTCACCACCCGCAGACACTGACACAGCGCTATCGGACCTACGTGACGTGCTGTGTCACCACCAGACCAAACACCCGGGCGCTGCCCTCATCACGGTGGGATTTTAACATGGCTAACCTTAAAAAGTTATGCAGACTTTTTATCAACACGTCACGTGTGCCAGCAGAAGGGAGAACATCTCTGTTACACACCATTCAAAGATACTACAAAGCGGAATCTTTGCCTCCTCTCAGAAAATCGGACCACAACACAATTTACCTTGTGCCAAAGTACAAGCAAAGGATGGTACAGGAGGGAGTCTCCACGAGGCAGGTGAGGCGCTGGAACAACAGGCGCAGGCTACGCTGCAGGACGCTCTGTCGGATGCCGACTGGGACATGTTCCAGTCCAGCCCGTAGGGTGTCAGTGAGTTTATTACCAGCCTTAATGACTACCGCCCCGTGGTCCTCACCCCTGAGCTCATGAAGTGCTTCGAGAGACTAGTCAGGGGCACATCTGTGCCTCCTTCCCTGAGTCTCTGGACCCACCTGGACTCATCCACTATAAGGATGCTGTTCATTGACTTTAGTTCAGCTTTCATCACTATAGCCCCACCACGCTCCACTCCAAGCTGCTCAGCCTGGGGCTGAACTCCAACCTGTGAGCCTGGATCCTGAACTTCCTGTCAAACAGAACTCAGGTGGTGCAGGTGGGCAGGCGCACCTCCAGCCCCCAAAACCCTCACCACCAGATCTCCATAGGGCTGTGTCCTCAGTCCTTGGACGACACTGTGGTGGCTGGTTGCATCAACAACAATGATTGGCGGACGGAGACAGGGGAGGTGGAGGACCTGGCAGAGTGGTGCCATGCTAACACCCTCCTGCTGAATGTAGACACAACTAAGGAGATGATTACCAACTATGGGAGGAGACAGCAGAGGAACTACACCCCTCTGAGGATTAATGGAACTCTGGTGGAGAGGGGGTGCAGGTTCCAGTACCTGAACCCTGCACCTCACCGAGGATCTATCCTGAACTCTAAACATCACCGAGGATCTATCCTGGACTCTTCACTTCACCGAGGATCTATCCTGGACTCTGCACATAGACAGCTAGGTGAAGAAGACACCTGAGGAAGTTCAGAGTCTCTCTGAGGATCATGAGGATCTTCTACACTGGAGTGGTGGAGAGAGTTCTGGTAACACCACCCAGTGGAACGGGACCAGGACTGGTTGGGACCGGAGGGCCCTGCAGAGGGTGCTGGGGTCAGCAGAGCGTACCATGGTACCACCCTCCCCCTCCAGAACATCTTCATGAGGAGACCAGCAGCCAGAGGAACATGATCATGGAGACCCTCATCCTAACAACGGTGTGGTGGAGAGGCGGCGCTCTGGCCGCCGTCTGAGGCTCATGAAGGCGAACCCAGAGAGACTCAGGAGGAGCTTCTTCCCTCAGTCTGGAGGAGCTGGGAACTCGACCCCTGGCCTGCGTCCGACCTTCTGCTGGAAACACCGTCATTTCCTCCCTTTAAGGCTTCATATCTGCTCCATTCCCACTGGAGATATTCTGTAGTCTGTCTGTATAGCAGCACATCACTGTGGCTCATTAGATTTATATTTATTGTCTTTTTAGTTTATTACCGTGTTGTTTTTTTACTGGTGGTAAATGGACCTCGGATGCATGTATGACTGCATTTCACTGCCATCTTGCACGTGACACATAAGCAATTTGAAACTTGTTAGCGACTCTTAAAGCGACATCATTCTATGAAATTTTGTAGTCGGAGACCCAGACAGCTCAGAGTTACCATGACAACACAAACACACCTGAAGTTTCAGGACTGCCAAAGTCAACTTGGACACGGATACCGTGCCGAAACTGAACCATTCCAGTTTCATCCAGAAAGCAGTTTTAAAACTTTGAGCCAAAATATAACAAATGCATAATTTTCCTGATTCTAGTGAATTCCTACCCTTAAGGAATGTTCAGTAATGAACATCAGATTGCTGTTATGGGCAGTAACATGAATCAGAACTCTGCTCTGGTTCAGGATAGCCCAGTCGGCCGGCTGAGTTTTGGCTCCAACCATGACAGAAGATAAACCCACAAAACCTCCACACTGGAGAAACTGGAAGCACAAAGTGTGCTGATGTCTGCATAGATGTGTCGTCCATCAGAGGGTCATGTCCTGGACATGGTTTTCCTCGGTCCTACTGGTTTTCTTCTGGATCAGAAGTTGTAAATCAGTCTCATTTTGTCTCTCTTCTTCAGGTCTGTTGAAGTTCTGCACCGTTGGGTTCTGTGGGATCGGCACACTAATCGACTTCATATTGATCGCAATGCAGGTGAGTCTCAGCCCACTCAGGTGGCCCGCCTCTAATGTACTCTGACAGGATGGAGAATGGGGTGAAGGGACTGACTACTCCCTCCTGGTCAAGTGTTATAGATAGTAGAAGCTGAAAATCCATTAGAAAGGAAGAACTAAGTCTATTATTCTGGAATGTGGGCCAGATTGGGTCTGTTAATCCAGAACGTAGGCAGATTTGGTCCATTAATCCTAAATTTGGGGCATTTAAACTCTCTGTGGTTCCAGTCTTACATCCAGGGGTTATTTCTAGGTCTAACAGTTCTGGGTCGGGCTGGGCAGGGTTGTCTGGGCTCTGTTGCCTGGGGTTGGCCCCCTCCCTTGGGGATGGAGGTGTTGGTTGGTGCTTGGGGGATCTGGGCTTGCCCGGGCGTGGGTCAATGCATGACCTGGCCCAGAACCCAGTGTGGGGCCCGGTGGCAGGGGGGGTGTAGGGGTTTGAAGGGGGCTGAGTCATCCAAGACATAGTTTTGTTCAGGTGTGTGTGTTTCTGGTTCTTTGGTTGTTGTTGTGATACATGTTGTTGTTGTTGTCTGTTTTTTTTGGAACTCCTGATGATTGTCTGCTTAGTTTACCTGTAAAAGCTGTAGGAAATGATCTGCTGTGTTTCTGTACAGGTGTAGCAGCTGCTTGTCTGCTGTTAGGTTGGTTTGAAGCTCACTGCTTCTGTCTGCTGGATCTTTGTCTCTTCTTCCTTTTTACTACTTTCCTTCTTACTTCTTCATTATTCTCCTTTTTTTCTGTCCCTCCGGTCAGGTCCAGCAAGATTAGAGAAATTCTGTAAATTCAAATAAAAAAGATAAAACAATATATTTGAATAAATATAGAAATAAAAAATGAGATTATCAAGAGGAGCCTTTTACCCATAAAGCTCCTCTTGGCAAAGCAAATTAGTTCAGCCCAACACAGCAGCCAGACCATCATTCTGCCGCCACCGTGCTGGAGTCTGGGTCTAACAGAGCATCAGAACCAGATCCGTGTCTGAAGGACTACTCTCTGGAATGATTGGGCGGCATGGCAGCTTCCGCCATCAGTGTGTGAATGTGTGTGTGAATGGGCTAAAAGGCTGTATAAGTACAGACCCGTTACTCTGTGTTCAGCAGGATTTTTAAACAGAACCGTCCCTGTGTCCTGCAGATCGTGGGTCCAGCAGACGGATCCAACTACATCGTGGATTATTATGGAGCCCGACTGACCCGCCTGTCCATCACCAACCAGACCTACAGGAAGCCACACCTGTCCCTCTGAACACACCTGGAAGCTCTGACAGGATGGTAAGCAATCACTTTCTCTACATCCTACCTGTTTCACCACATCTCCACCACGATTCCTCTTCCAGTATCAGTGTTAACAAATTCCGTTTGTGTGCAGGTGTCTTCCACTCCTGACGTTGTCATGGCAATTCGTCATCAACACACTGGATGAAGTGCACGTCTTTAAAGGGCCATTCCTCGTTTTTTCATTCCTGCTGATTATTTTTCAGTGGCCGCATTTCTGTACTGATCACATGACTCCATCAGCTAATCACATGACCCTCTCTTTTTCCCTGCTGTCTTGTTTTAAGT
>NC_055695.1:536614-604114 GCF_017639745.1 Melanotaenia boesemani | reverse complement strand
CCATTTAATTTGAGTCAGGTGTGCTGGAGCAGGGAAATCTGGAAAACCTGCGGATTGGTGCCCTCGAGGACCGACGTTGGCTACCCATGTACTAGAAACACTGGCTGCTGATCAGAGCTAATGTATACTCCTTAACTGAATAAATAAATCTATGGACCAATTTTCCTGCTTCATTCTGAGACAGGATGCTTTTAATTCTGGGAATATTACATAGGTGAAGGAAACTGGTTTTAGAAACCTGTTTTATATATGAGCCAAAGCACAGATCCTGGTCAAAAATTACTCCAAGATTGCTCACTGTAGTACTGGAAGCCAAATTAATACCATCCAGATTAATTCCATAGCTAGACAGTGTTTGTGAGGTTTTCAGGTCAAAAGACAACAACCTCAGTCTTTATGAGTCATCCAGGTCTTTAAGTCTTTAAGACATCTTTCTAATCTAACATACTCACTGGATCAATCAGGCTTCATGGAGAAGTAAATCTGAGTGTCGTCTGCATAGCAATGAAGTTTATACCATATGATAGTACCTTAGAGAAGCATGTATGACGTGAAACATATTGGTCCAAGTACTGAACCCTGAGGAACTCCATGACTTTGGTGTGTGAGGAAGACTCATTTACATTACGAAACTGAAATCTATCATATAAATATGACTTAAACCAGCCTGATGCAGTTCCTTTAAAGGGGTAGTGCACCCCAAAACTGTGTTTTCTAATCTGTAAACAACGGGATTACGTAATTGTGATGAAAATCACCTATATTAGTATTTTTTAAATTATTTAAAAAACTGGATTTTGTGGGTAAATAATGGCTCATAGCGCCCCCCCATAGGGTAAAACCAGGGTTTTTGTTTTTTTTTACAAAGAGAGGTTATCTACGTCACGAGAAACTTTTAAAAACCCCATGGCCCCTCCCTCCAGATGCAGGTAGGCGGGGCCTCGCCTTGCAGGAATAGAAAACCACGTCCACCAACACATATGAAGGGACTTGAACTTCTCTGGTGTAAATCTGCTAGTTTCAGACTTCTATTCTTCCACAGAGTTTCTGATGAAATCTTCCCGCAATGAGACCGATTTGTGCTTCTGAGGGTGTAAAAGTAACACAGGACTTTATTCTTTACCTGCTGATCCTCATCTGGCGACAGACAGCAGCTCAAATTGTAGCAGCAGCAACTTCCAGCAGCTCTTCCTGCAGCTGCCACAACCTGCCGCGAGTCTCCACAGTTTTCCAGAGCTGCTGGAGTTGCGGACAGGCAGCTAACAGCTAACGGCTCACACTGATACGTTCAGGACCACCTGGTTCATGTGGAGCTGAGGAGGTTCAGGAGGGAAAACTTCCTCCTCAAAGACGCTCTGTGGTGTAGCTGCTTTGTGAATCTCGTTTTCCATCTTGCCAGTGAGCTGAGCTGCTGCCTGTCAATCATTTCTGCTGGTGTATCCTGACCCGTCCACTCTCCGCCCCCTGATCACCCCACACCTCCCACCCCAACCCTTGCAGCTTCAGGGTCAGCTTCAGCTTTTTTCAAATTTGGCAGTGGGTGGAGTTATGCAGAAAGTAGAGCTACACTTTAACCTCAATAACATGTTGAAGCCTCTCATCCAGGTTGTTCTGATCATTCAGGTCAAATTCTGCAAGTTTGTTTATATCAGAACGTACCTGAACACATGTTGAAAGATCCCAGTGAAGCTCCTGCTGATTTGATCAATAAACAAGTCATAGAAAGTAATCTGAGTACTCTGGACGAGTTGTGGACGAGAGACAAGAATTTTGAAATACTTGAGCTAAGGTGTATTTTTAAGAGGATCGATCCAGAACCAGATTTTCAACGGGACCAGTCCAGAACCACACTTTCATCTGGACTGGTCCAGTTAGAGATTTCATTCTGAACCGAGACAAGGTCAGAAAGTTCTGCCGGACTCTGGTTGCAGCAATCCATTCCACACGGTCTTTCTCTTCTGCTGGTTCATGTGCAGCAGGATGTGAGGTCCTATCACTTCCTGTCAGGTGGATCAGGTGAGACTGATGACAGACCAAAATAAAAGCAATGAAGACAGTAAAAGTAAAACAGTATAAAAACATATAATCAGCCACAGATGCTGTGGGGAGAGATTGTGGAGGCACTTTAAAACAAATAGAAGAATTTTAAATTTGACTAAAAGGAACAGGTAGCAAATGAAGGGAAGCCAAGACCCCAGTCATGAACTCTAGTGTTTTAGTACCAAGTCGAGCTGCAGTATTTTGGATTAGCTGCAGCCGATTGAGGGAGGTTTGACTAAGGCCAACATAAAGTGTGTTGCAGTAGTCTAAGCAATTAGACCAAAAGAATGGATTGAAATCTGGAGATGATGCAGAGAAAGATATTGTTTAACTTTCAACAGCTGTTTTAGCTGAAAGAAACTAGACCAGACCACTGAGCTGATTTGTGAGTCAAGTCTGAGATTACCCTCTGAGAGCACTCCCAGCTTTATTGCTGCAGGTTTTAGATAGCCATTCAAGAACCCCAGGTCAACTGGACCCTTGTAGGCATCACTGGGCTCAAACAGCAACACCTCAGCCTTTTTGTTAATTAAATTAAGAAAATTCAACAACATCTACGCCTTAATTTTGTCTATACCATCAAGCAATATTTTTGTTGGAGATGCACTTTTTTAAGAGGGAAATAGAGCTGGCTGTCATCAGCATAAAAGTGAAGGACATGCCAAGCTTTCTAAGAACTGCACCGAGAGGGAGCAAGTAAAGAGAAAAAAGAAGAGGTCCAAGAATGGAGCCCTGAGGAACTCCACACATGAGAGGAGCAGAAAAGGATTCTGTAGCTTCTATTTGGACACTAAAACTCTGTTTCGTTAAATAAGATCTCAGCCACTATAAAGCTCCACCCCGAATGCCAACCCACTTCTCCAGACAAAGGGATCTGATGCTGTGAGGTCCTACAGTACAAAAACCACACAGTGACCCAAATCTGTGGCCAAAATAAACATAATTTGTAACCTCTGAAAGTGACCAGAAGCAGGACTTTCTCTTCTTTCTGAGCAACTTTTCAGACTGTTTTATTCTGAGATTTATTATCACTGCAAAGTACTTATTCATTGATTAAACACACCTGCTGGAAGTCTGTTCATTGGCCGAGCCCTGTGGTGGGTGTGGTATTGATCACAAACACCAGCAGCAATTATACAACTTCACACTGAGCATAAAGCTCATCACTATTCACCGTGAAAACACACATGCATACACTTTGATTAATGCTAATTTGTGTGTGGATGTGGAGTGACTTAATCCTATTCTCAAATTGGTCTTTCGTTATAGCTGCAGGGGAAATAAGAGGGGGGGGGGGCGGGGGGGGGGGGGGGGGGGGCGTGTCCATGGCCCTTCATTAGGCCTTGTTACCATGGTTACCATAGCTGGCTTTGAAGGGATGCAATGGGTGGGGGAGGTGAAGAAAGTGAGGTGAGACAAAGATAAGACAAGCAACATACCCAGCAAACAACAGTCATGTTTATGGCCATGTTAACAGTCATGTTTACAGCAATGTTTACAGTCATGTTTACAATCATGTTTACAGACATGTTTACAGTCATGTTAACAGAAATGTTTACTGTCATGTTTACAATCATGTTTACAGACATGATTACAGCCATTTTTACGACCATATTTACAGTCATGTTGACAATCATGTTTACTGTCATGTTTACAGTCATATTTACTGCCTTTTATACAGTCATGTTTACTGCAATGTTTACAGTCATGTTTACTGCCATGTTTATAGCCATGTTTACTGCCATGTAACATACATGTTTACAGCCATGTTTACTGTCATGTTTGCTGCCATGTTTACAGCAATGTTTACAGTCATGTTTACAGTCATGTTTACTGCCGTTTTTACAGTCATGTTTACTGCCATGTTTACAGTCATGTTTACTGCCATGTAACATACATGTTTACAGCCATGTTTACTGTCATGTTTGCTGCCATTTTTACAGCCATGTTTACTGCCATGTAACAGACATGTCTACAGTCATGTTTACAGTCATGTTTACTGCCATGTTTATAGCCATGTTTACTGCCATGTAACATACATTTTACAGCCATGTTTACTGTCATGTTTGCTGCCATGTTTACAGCCATGTTTACTGTCATGTTTACTGCTGTTTTTACAGTCATGTTTACTGCAATGTTTACAGTCATGTTTACTGCCATGTTTATAGTCATGTATACTGCCGTGTAACATACATGTTTACAGCCATGTTTACTGTCATGTTTGCTGCCATGTTTACAGCCATGTTTACTGCCATGTAAGACATGTCTACAGCCATGTTTACAGTCATGTTTACAGTCATGTTTAGTGCCATGTTTATAGCCATGTTTACTGCCATGTAACATACATGTCTACAGCCATGTTTACAGTCATGTTTACAGTCATGTTTACTGCCATGTTTATAGCCATGTTTACAGCCATGTTTGCTGTCATGTTTGCTGCCATGTTTACAGCCATGTTTACTGCCATTTTTACAGTCATGTTTACTGCCATGTTTACAGCAATGTTTACTGCCGTTTTTACAGTCATGTTTACTGCCATGTTTACAGCAATGTTTACTGCCGTTTTTACAGTCATGTTTACTGCAATGTTTACAGTCATGTTTACAGTCATGTTCACTGCCATGTTTATAGTCATGTTTACTGCCATGTAACATACACGTTTACAGCCATGTTTACTGTCATGTTTGCTGCCATGTTTACTGCCATGTAACAGACATGTCTACAGCCATGTTTACAGTCATGTTTACAGTCATGTTTACTGCCATGTTTATAGCCATGTTTACTGCCATGTAACATACATGTTTACAGCCATGTTTACTGTCATGTTTGCTGCCATGTTTACAGCCATGTTTACTGTCATGTTTACAGTCATGTTTCCTGCCGTTTTTACAGTCATGTTTACTGCCATGTTTACAGCAATGTTTACTGTCATGTTTACAGTCATGTTTCCTGCCGTTTTCACAGTCATGTTTACTGCAATGTTTACAGTCATGTTTACTGTCATGTTTATAGTCATGTTTACTGCCATGTAACATACACGTTTACAGCCATGTTTACTGTCATGTTTGCTGCCATGTTTACTGCCATGTTTACTGCCATGTTTACTGCCATGTAACAGACATGTCTACAGCCATGTTTACAGTCATCTTTACAGTCATGTTTACTGCCATGTTTATAACCATGTTTACTGCCATGTAACATACATGTTTACAGCCATGTTTACTGTCACGTGTGCTGCCATGTTTACTGCCATGTAACAGACATGTCTACAGTCATGTTTACAGTCATGTTTACTGTCATGTTTACTGCTATGTTTACAGTCATGTTTACTGCCATGCAACAGACATGTTTACTGGCATGTTTACAGTTATGTTTACTGCCATGTTTAAAGCCATGTTTACAGTCATGTTTACAGCCATGCTTACAGTCATGTTTACAGCCATGTTTACAATCATGTTTACTGCCATGTTCACAGCCATGTTTATGGCCATGCTTACAGTCATGTTTCCTGTTATGTTTACAGTCAGGTTTACTATCATGTTTGCAGCCATTTTTACTGTAATATTTACTGCCATGTTTACAGTCATTTTTATGGCCCTGTTATGGTGAATGTTGCAGTTAATGCTGCTGTTAATTACAGTAAAGGTTTGTGGTAAATATTGCTGTGGTACCCCAGTTGAAGGGTTTACGCATCATTGTGGTCCTAGGAACTATGTTGTCGGGGGCTTTATGCTCCTGGTAGGGTAGGGTCTCCCATGGCAAACAGGCCTCTAGGTGAGGGACCATAATGACCTCATTTTTACTTTGGGTTAAAACATTGATTCTATTTGTTCTGATGACATCTTTATTTCTGACCACTGCTGTGTTACTTTTAATTGATCTATAACCGTGATACAGACTTCCGCTCACCATGAGGCCTGCTCTCCTTTCTTAAATTCCTTTACTGCCACCATGTTTTTTGATGCTTTTAATTTATTTAAGGGGTTGATGAAGAAGTACGGACTCTTCATCAACTCTGTTCGCCCGATGTGGAGTTTTTACAGCTTGCGTGCCGTCCCTTTTATTTATCAGGGAGTTTCTGTCTGTGTTTCTGGCCGCGGTTTACCTCTTGCCACAAGTTAACTCTGCAGCAGCGCTTGGCTAGTTCCATGACATCATCATGCCCTAGAGACCGCCCATCCTGACTCCGGTTTTATTGCTGCAGGCGACTTTAATCAGTGGAAACTACAGACTGTACTTCCCATCAACACGTAGACATTCCCACTCGGGATAATAACACTTTGGATCATGTGTAGACCAACATAAAGGGAACATACAGGGCTGCACCCCACCCCCACTTTAGCCATTCGGACCACATCTCTGTTCCTGTACCCGGTGTACAGACAAATACTTGAACATCGTGTTCTCCATACAAGTCAGGAAGTTCCCCAACCAGAAGCCCTAGATAAACAGTCAGGTATGTATGCTGCATGCTCGCTCCACTGCATTTACACCTGGCAATGAGTCCGAATACAAAGCTGCAAGCTGGACGCTTCGACTCCACTGCTGAGCCCAGACACAGGCCCACACAGAGAAGAGGCTCTCAGACACCTGGACAGCAGCACCCCCTCCCCCTTACCGTTGTCTCACCAGCCCAGGTAACAAAACTCTGAGGAGGATCAACCCCCACAAAGCAGCAGGGCCAGACAGCATCCCTGGACAAGCCCTCAGAGCATGTGGCACCAAGGTGACTGACATTATCACCTCCATATTCAACATGTCTCTCAACCAGAGAACTGGTCCATCCTGCTTTAAGACCACTACCATGGTCCCCCTCCCCAAAAAAGCTCCTCTAGCTGGCTGAATGACTACAGGCCAGTAGCACTCACTCCAGTCATTATGAAGTGCTTGGAGACAGTGGTGCTGACCCACATTCAGAGCTGCCTACCAGACACACTGGACCCCTGCAGTAGGCCTACCGGTCCAACAGGTCCACCTCAGACGCTACTGCTGCAGCCCTGCACATCTCCCTCTCACACCTGGAGGATAAAGACTCCTACATCAGGATGCTCTTTACTGATTACAGCTCGGCTTTCAATACGGTCACCCCCCACCAGCTCACCCCCAAACTGTTTTCCCTGGGACTACACACCACCCTCTGGGACTGGCTCCAGGACTTTCTGACCGGCAGGCCTCATTCTGTCAGGATCGGGACCAGGACTTTGGCCAGCATCATCACTAACACTGGCACACCACAGGTGTGTGTCCTCAGTCCCATCCTCTACACCCTGTTCACACATGACTGTGTAGCCTCCCACCAAGACAACACCATCCTGAAGTTTGTGGACGCCACCGCTGTCATAGGACGCATCTCTGGCGAGGACAAAGCAGCCTACAGAGGGGAGGAGGCCTCTCTGGTGTCATGGTGTGAGGACAACAACCTCAACCTCAACATGGACAAGACCAAGAAGATGATAGTGGACATGAGGAAGGAGAGGAACCCTCAGCAACAGGACTGCTTATCCTCGGGCTAGAAGTGGAGAGGGTGAGAAGCTTTAAATATCTTGGGGTCCACATCAGCGAGGACCTCACCTGGACACTCAACACCACACAGCTGGTGAAGAGAGCTCAGCAGCGGCTGGACTTCCTGAGGAGGCTGAGGAAGTTCACCAAAGATCCTCAGAAACTTCTCCAGCTGCGTGGTTGAGTCCATCCTTTGAAGATGGCTCCGCTTACCTCGTCGCCTGGCTGTGACAACTGTGCTCACCTGAGTCAGAAAATTGCTGAATTGGAATGGCGAATATCCGACTTGTACCAAATCCGAGAGGAGAAAAGGTTCCTAGAATCTCTTGTCAAGATCGGCCCAGCGACCGCCACAGCAAAAGCAGATACGGGAGAGCTGGACGCTACGGTGCCCTGGTTGAATGCGACGGCCTCTGCCAGAGACGATCACTGGGCCCAGCTAGGAGCTAAGCCTAAAGCTAGCTCAATGGCTGCCTCCACTCCTAACCAGGAGATGTGGAATCCGGTCGCTAAGGGGAAACACAGCAGCAAAATCCGGCGATGCCCGGCATCTCCTTCGGCCATTCAAACTTCAATTACGTTTTCCATCCTGAGCGAGGAAGACTTCCCTCCTCTCCCTGATCGCAGCTCGTCTGGCTCCTCTTCAAAGCATGATGGCTACCTGGCTTCCCCTCTGTCTTTCACAAAGGCAGTGATGAGACCCGCTTCTCCTATGGAACGTAAATGCCGGCGTCAGTCCATGGTTGTTCGGCCTGGCTCGATTCACTTTACGCCCAGACCGGGGATGGACGTCCCCGTCTCTGGCTCTAAGCAGGATCGACATCTGGAATTGTGCAACACGGCTGCTCGGTCCCGCAGCAAACTTCTGCCAGCTGAGTCAGCTGGCACTCCCGGGGCTGGCACCGGCCCTCTGCCCACCACTGATCACCTCTCTCCTGCGAACCCAGCCAGCGCTGGCCATGCGCTCTGTTTGGGTGAAACAAGGAAGGCCGTGTCTGTACAAAAACACACACCTGGTTGTCCGGAGAGCATAGTCTCACCATCTTCTCCTCCCTTGTTTGCGCCAACAACAATAATTGTGGGAGATTCCATCACCAGAAACATCAAATTTTTCAACGCCACCACACGCTGTTTTCCTGGAGCCACGGTCCTGGACATCCTCGACAAGCTCCCTGGGCTGTTGAACTCTATGCCATCTTCTATTGAACACGTCATAGTTCATGTGGGAACAACAGATACAGCCCGTCAGCAGTCTGAGCTGACAAACAAGGATTTCAGGGACCTTTTTAACCTTCTCAGCAGCTGCGGGAAATCTGTTTTTATTTCGGGACCGATCCCAACACTAGCCCGTGGAATGGGCGCTTCAGCAGAATCCTTAGCCTCCACACCTGGCTTCTGTCTTCCTGCAGTGCCCACAAGGTTGGTTTTATTGACAATTTTAACCTCTTCTGGAACCGGGCCTCTTTCTTCAGAGGCGACGGAGTTTACCCAAGCCCGCTGGGAAGCAGGGTGCTAGCTGCAAACATGCAGCATGCTGTACAGTGTTCTACACGTGACTGACTAATTACCAACCACAACACCCTACCGGCACCATCGAACACTGTATCCCCTGCCAGCGCCCCCTATCAGTACCACCTGGCATCACCACCCACACCTGTGTCTCTCCCCATATAGTCCATAGCCACGAACAGAACACCGATATTCAGTAAAAAGTCCCACAGAAACCCTGCTAACCTCACGTCTATACAGACACTCAACAGGCCACCCAACACACACCCGGTTTCTAAGGATACTCATTCTGGTCCCCTGAATATGGCCCTACTATTCTATTCTATTCTACAGTCATTTAGCAGAGTCTTTTATCCAAAGCGACTTACATTTGAGAGTAAGAACAACATAAGCATGAATTCAAACAAGATGGGACGTCATCATTAAGTGATAGTCAGACTGCTTTGAGTCCAGGTGGACCAGGTGTTGTCATGTAGTGCTGGAGGCAGTTCATATAATTTTTTTTTTTTTTTTTTTTTTTTTTTTTAAAGTCATTTTGTTTAAATACAAGATCACAATTTCATCAAACAACATCATCTTGGGCATAAGTGCAGCAGCTTCTTCAGTACTTGGTTGAACCAAAGAGCTGGACAAATCTTTCTACCTCATTCTGAGTAGAAGAGTTAAGCTAAGTGTGGAAATGCTCCTTAAACAACTGAGTCTTTAGCTTGCTTTTAAAAGTGGATAAGGACTCTGTGACAGGGTCAGCTGTCACCATAGTGGTAGTTCCAATCACCTACGGCACACACACAAACATACCTACCTGTTTGGAGGGGCATGGTTATTGTTTCTATTTGTTTTGTATTTTACCTGTTCACTTACCTGTGAGTTTTTGGGGATGATGTAATTGATGTGATTACTTACCTGATGAGTAGATTGTGTTCAGCTGAATGTCATGAGTAGAGATGTGATGTGATTGGTTGTCCTGCCAGACACACCCCTTTTTGCCAGAAGCACCCTTTAAAGAGGGGGGGCTGAAGGGATTTTTTTGGTTATATATAAATGAAGGGATGAAGATTGTTGGATGAAGGATGAGAATGATGCCAAGGGTGGTGGATTAGATGGATTGCGGAAACTAGTGAGAGTGAATGAGTATTGGACGACATCCTCGTCAAACTGTAAATATTGTAAATATCATTGTAAATATCACCAGCGCTGGATCACCTCACCACTTCCTAAGGAGCGCTCACCACAATAAAGCTCCCAGAAAACGCAAGCCTTCGACCACAGTTTTTCTTTCATCTGGTGAGAGAACCTCGGCCCACTGCACTGTGTCTGTGAAAGCCGGCACAGGGTGGAACCCGGAACCCAGTTCCATCACAGACTCTACTGATCGGACGGAGTTTGGTAGATCGTTTCACCACCGGGGAACAACAGAGGAGAAGAGTCTAGCTACTGATGTGGCTCCACCTTGTGGTGGGAGCACTAGGCGTCTTTCACTGGCAGAGCGTAACTGTGGAGAGGGAGTGTAGCTCTGGATTAAGGAGTGGAGGTAGACCGGAGCCGTTTGGGTTATTGTTTTGTAAGCCAGAAGCAGAGCTTTGAATTTGATGCTCTGCAACTGGAAGCCAGTGGAGAGCGATTCGCAGCGGAGTGACATGAGCTCTTTTGGGCTGGTTGAAGACCAGACGTGCTGCTGCGTTCTGGATCATCTGCACGTCAGATCACTTTTAAATAAGTCCTTTCTTATAAATGACCTGATTTTAGACAACAGCATTGACTGTATGTTTTTAACAGAGACATGGCTCAGCACAGATGCCCCCATCACCCTAAATGAAGCATCACCACATAACTACATGTTCACACATACGGCCAGGAAGGGCAGAAAGGGTGGTGGGACAGCCTCTATCCTGTCATCTTCCATTGGTTTTAAAGACATTTCGTTTGAAGAATACTCTTCTTTTGAATATCACACCATTGTTTTTAGCAGCCCACCTGTCCTTGGAGTAACAGTATATAGACCTCCTGGAAGGTGCTCATCATTCATAACAGACTTTTCAGAGCTGCTCTCAATCATTCACAACCAGTATGAGAGGATTGTTATTTTAGGTGATTTTAATTTGCACATAGATAATCAGTCAGACTCTTTCCCCCAGGACTTTTTAAATCTTTTAGACTGTATGAATTTTACCCAGCATGTCAGAGTACCTACGCACAACAAGGGCCACACATTAGACCTTGTTATTACTTATGGACTGTCTACCAACATAACATCAGTTGTTGATTTAGGTATTTCTGACCATTTCTGTGTCTTTTTTAAGGTTGAAGGTTTTATGAAACAAGCGATCCCTGAACGGACCATTAGGAAACGCTGTCTTAATGCTGAAGTGGCTGCAAACTTTACTGATCAACTTCACAGCGCCCCAGCTTTTATTTCCCCCTCATCCTGTGATTTTATTGTTGACCATTTTAACAGTAAATTACGTGCTACCCTGGACAAAGTGGCCCCACTAAAACTGAAGAAAGTAACAACAAAACCAGCTCCTCCCTGGAAAACTGAAGATATCAAAAAGTTAAAAAGGAACTGCAGAATAGCAGAGCGGAGGTGGCGAAAAAACAAACTAACAATAAATTATCAAATTTTACATGAACACTTATGTATTTACAACAAAGCTGTTAGAATATCAAGACAGGCCCACTTCTTCAAACTCATAACTGACAATAAAAAGAAACCACGTGTTCTCTTCTCCACCATCAACCGCCTCATTAACCCTGTTTTTAACAATCCTGCTGATACACCCACTGATGCCAGGTGTGAGGAGTTTGCAGCCCACTTCACAGATAAAATAGAGAAAATCAGATCTGACCTGTGTCAACATCACATTGTAGATTTTAAACGGTCTGGGGCTTTGTTTACTTGTGAGGAAACACTGGAGAGTTTTGCCCTGGTTGATGCAATGCTTAGGGATGTTGTTTCACAGTTAAGATCTGCAACTTGTTTTTTAGATCCCATCCCTACTGCCTTTTTTAAAACTGTCTATGGCTCTTGTGAGGAGGATTTACTGAGCATTGTGAATTGCTCTCTCCAGACGGGCGTCTTCCCTTCCTCCCTAAAGACAGCCATGGTGACCCCTGTTCTGAAGAAGAGCAATTTAGATGCCTCAGTCCTCAACAACTACAGACCAGTATCCACCCTGTCGTTTTTAAGCAAAATTTTAGAGAAATCTGTTTTTTATCAGTTAAATTATTTTTTAATTTCACACAATAAATTTGAGAAGTTTCAGTCAGGTTTTAGGACCAATCACAGCACTGAGACGGCACTGGTCAAGGTTGTGAGTGACCTTAGGCTCAATACTGACATGAAAAAACTCTCTGTCTTAGTGTTGCTTGACCTCAGCGCAGCCTTTGACACAGCTGACCACACTATTCTTTTAAACAGACTCCACGACATGGTTGGCCTCACTGGTACTGTTTTTAACTGGTTTAAATCCTATCTAACAGATAGAGAGTTCTTTGTTAGCATGAAGGAATCCTCGTCCAAGAGCTATAGACTGACCTGTGGTGTACCCCAAGGCTCAGTTTTAGGCCCCACCCTTTTTAATCTTTACATGTTTCCTCTTGGTGATGTCATCAGGAGACACGGCATAAATTTCCACAGCTATGCTGATGACACACAGTTATATGTTGCCGTGACTCCTGATGAGCATGGGCCCATTGATGCCTTGTTAGACTGTATTTTAGATATCAGAGGGTGGATGGCAGAAAACTTCTTGCAGCTTAACCAGGACAAAACAGAAGTTTTAATGATTGGACCTGAAGCTGAGAGAGAGAAACTGAAGGCCAAACTGAAAACATTAGCACTCAACCATTTTAATCAAGTAAAAAACCTGGGAGTGATTTTAGATGCAGATCTCAGTTTTGAGCCGCATATTAAAACATAACTAAAACTGCTTTTTATCATCTGAAGAACATCTCCCGCATCAGGCCGTTTCTCTCTCGAGCCAGTGCAGAGACACTGATTCATGCTTTTATCACATCAAGATTAGATTACTGCAATGCTCTTCTTTCTGGTCTTCCAAAGAAGTACCTGAACCAGCTGCAGCTTGTACAGAACGCAGCTGCACGTCTGTTGGCAAAGACCAGAAAGAGGGCCCACATTACACCAATTTTAAAGTCTCTGCACTGGCTCCCCGTCAGCTTCAGAATTGATTTTAAGATTCTTTTATTGGTTTTTAAGTCTCTTAATGGTCTTAGCCCACCTTATTTATCTGATTTGCTTTTATCTTATGAGCCCACTAGACCCCTCAGGTCCTCTGGTACTGGCCTTTAAACTGTTCCCAGAGTAAAAACAAAAACACACGGCGAGTCCTCCTTTTATTTCTACAGCCCTCGTATGTAGAACAGCCTGCCTGAGGACGTGAGGGGAGCACCTAGTGTGGATATTTTTAAAAACAGACTCAAGACCCACCTTTTTAGTTTAGCATTTTAATCATTACTTTTATTATTACTATTGTATTTATTCATTTATTTATTCTTAACACACAGGCTGTAGGGCTGCATGTGGCTGGTGTGGTGGTTAGCACCGCAGCCTCACAGCAAGAAGGTCACTGGTTCGAATCTCGGCGGGGGGTTTGAACCTTGAGGGCGGTGGCCTTTCTGTGTGGAGTTTGCATGTTCTCCCCGTGTATGTGTGGGTTCTCTCCGGGTTCTCCGGCTTCCTCCCACCGTCCAAAGACATGCACAATAGGTTAATTGGTTATTCTAAATTCTCCCTAGGAGTGTGTGTGTGTGTGTGTGTGTGTGTGTGTGTGTGAATGGTTGTTCGTCTATCTGTGTTGGCCCTGCAACAGACTGGTGACCTGTCCAGGGTGTACCTGCCTCTCACCTGTTAAAATGCTGGGATAGGCTCCAGCTCACCCGCGACCCATAATGGAATAAGCGGTCAAGATAATGGATGGATGGATGGACACAGGCTGTATTCAGCTTCTATTTATTTATCATTTATGTATTTGTTTTATCATTTTGTATTCTCTTATTTCACAGGTTTTCTTATTTTATGGGTCTTAGCAACCAGGGTTGGTTTTTTTAGATTGTTTTAGATTTGGTTTTACAGTGTTTTATCTCAGTGTTTCCCCACACCACAAGACCCCAGAATTTATGACAGCGTTTCACTGGTCCTTTTAACTTGCTTTTACCCTCTGTGTTGTGTGTATGTTTGATGGGAAGGGGTGGGGGGTGGGCTTGCTGCTCTTGGGTTGGGGTTCTGGGGGATTTTACTCTCTGTAAAGCACCTTGAGTTGCTATTTTTATGTATGAAAGGTGCTATATAAATAAAGTTTGATTTTATTTGATTTGATCCTGACCAGCTGCATCACAGTGTGGTACGACAGCAAACTCCTGCAGAGAGTGGTGAAGACTGGTCCAGGATCACCAGGACTCTGCTGCCCCCTCTGCAGAGGATCTACCAGTCCATCATCAGAGACCCCACCCACCCCCAACATGGACTGTTCACTCTCTCCCCTCAGGCAGGAGATCCAGGAGTCTGAAATGCAGGACAACCAGACTCAGAAAGTCTTTCTTTCCCTCGGCCATCAGACTCCTGAACAGCTGATAGGAGATCAGTGCTGTCAGTGTTTCACTGGCCTTCGGTAAGATACCTACTTATTTAAAAACTGCTGTTATTCCCCCACTTTTGAAAAAAAAAAAAAAAAAAAATCAAAACAATCTGGATCCCCCTCCCCCTGGCAATCGTAGACCCATCTCCAGGCTTCCATTTATCGATGAGAGAAGGTTGTGGTCAACCAGTTAACTGCTGCTCTGGATCAGCACAGCATTCTTGACCATTTTCAGTCAGGGTTTCATAGATCTCTGAGATGCTCTTTTGAGTAAATCAGATGTAATTGTTCTGTGCTGCTTATGTTGGACCTTATGTCAGCGTTCGATACTGTTGACCATCACATTCTGCTCGATAGGCTAAGGTGCTGGGTCAGTCTATCAGGATCTGCCCTGGGTTGGTTCTGTTTGTATCTATCTGACAGATCTTTCTTTTTAGCTACTTCTAATTGCAGACCTTTGCAGACAGTCCAGCTGCTGCAATGCACATGCTTACAATGCTTACAATGCGCCTTGTTGGCGAATGGTTTGAGTGATCACGTCGCCAAAGAAATGACAGGAATGAAACGGGCATACGTGCGCGTGCATGTGTGTGTAAGGTCAACATCCATCTGTGCACGCCAGTGACTGTATACAGGGTATACTGATCTGATATTTGTAGCTGTAAATTGTATTTGTATATATTGTGTTGTATATAGTAGACTCCTCTATATAAGAGTCTGTTTCATTACTTCCTACTCATTTCATTCCTTTACTTATTTTAATTACTTTTTACTCATCCTAATACTTCCAATGGAGTGACATCTGCCGGCAGAAAACTCCTGGTATGTGTTCATAAAGCTGATTCTGATTCTGATGGTGGGGGAGGATGTGTGCCCAGGAGCAAAACATCAGCTCTGGCCTGGCCATCAAACATGTCCTGAGTGAGGCGGGGGACATTGATTCTGAGTGGGTTGGGTTCCATGCCTCCATTGTCGAAACAGCCTCTCAGAGCTGTGGCCATGAGGTGGTCGGTGCCTGTCATGGCGGTTCCAGTATGTCAGCATCTTGATACATCACTGCAGATGCTGCACCCGTCCTCCTGTAGATGTCCCGCTCCATCCTACCCTCACTCCTGAACAAGATGCTGACATACTGGAACTCCTCCACTTGGATCAGGACCTCATTCCTTACCTGGAGAAAACACTCCACCCTTTTCTGGCTGAGGACCATGGTCTCGGACTTGTAGGTGCTGACTTGTCTGTAAAGCTGCCACCCCAGCACACTGCAGCATAAAAGAGAGCGCTGGCCACGATCATCTGATGGAACATGATCAACATGTCCATGCACACATCAGACTTCAGCGATCGCAGGAAGAATAGATGTCTGTTCCTTCTTATAGAGCATTAGTGTTCCAGGACCAGTCCAACCAATCATCAGTATGGACACCCAGATATTTATTGACCTGCACCACCTCGGTGTCCTCCCCCTGTATCGATATTGGATAAGGAGGTGACCCCTCTCTCCTGAAATCGAGGACCACCTCTTTTGTCTTAGCTGTGTTCAAGTGGAGACAGCACTTATGACACCAGTCTCTAAAAGAGTCCACCGGGTCCCGGTACTCCAGCTCCTGCCCCTTCTTGATACAGGCCACAATAGTTGTATCATTGAAATAATTTTGTATGTGGTAGGACATGGGGGTCGTACTGAGTTGTACTTAAAGTCTGCCGTGTAGTGTAAACAAAAACGGTGCAAGCACCATCCCTTGTGGTTCCCCAGCGGTGCTCCTGATGGTTTCAGAGATCCCCAAGCCTGACATCCTGAGGCCTCTCTGTCAGATAGGCTGTTATCTAGGAGGTCAGGAACGAGCCACTCCCATCCCTTCCAACTTGTCTCTCTGTATGAAGGGCTGGATTGTATTGAATGCACTGGAGAAATTGAAGAAAATGATTTTAAGCCAACATCCTGGTTCCTCCAGGTATGTGTAGACCTGATGTAACATGTAAAGAACAGCATCCTCCATTCCAGTATGCTCCTGGTAAGCAAACTGGAGGGGGTCCGTTGCAGTAGTGACCTCAGAACTCGTATGACAGTCGAGACATTCCATGGTCTTCATAATAGTTAAGTTCAGGCCAGCGGCCAGTAGTAGTAGCAGTCGGTTGTCCTACTTTGGGTACAGGTACCAGACTAGATGATTTCAACTGCTCCGGGACTTTGGTTGAAAATCCAGTGAAGGGGCTCAGCTAGCTGTGCTGTGCATTCTTTGAGGAGCTGCTGCCTTCCCTGTGCACTAAGCTCAGCCCTTTGGTCTGAGACGGCGTGACTGTAGCAGCAGGATCCGTCAGACTGGTTGTAGAAGTGCCAGAGGAGGAGGGACACCCTGCAGCATGGCCGGCTGGGTGGAGGCTGAGGCTGTCACGTACCAGGAGTTTGGACTCATAAAAATATCAGAACCCCAGGGATAGGTGAAGGAGTTTTATTTAACAGACTAAAAGAATGCAAAGTGAACTCAGGCAACTGGCGGAGATCAGAGAGTCCGAGTGGAGGACGGCAGCAGCAGGCGCTTCTGTGTTTCTCCGTCAGAGCAATAATCCCAAGTCCGTGATCTAGAAGCAGAGGCGAAAGTCCAGGTGCAGGAATACAGGGTCGACGGCAGACAGGCAGGCAGGCAGACGGACGGGTAAACAGGTAAAAGGGGAAACAGGCAGAAAACAGAGGCTGGATACGTGCAGGGATAAACCGAGTCGATCTGGCCCTGAAGGGATGTCACAGCCCAGAATATAAAGGGCACAGTCCAGCTGGAGCGCATCAGCAATCAAGCTGAAAAACTGGAGATGCGTTCGGGAGCAGCTGGGAAAACTGACCCTGTCAGCGGCGACGTGACAGAACCCCCCCCACAAGAGTTGACCCCCGGCGACCCAACAGACAGAACAGAAAACCGGATCCGAACCCAAGAACAGGCACCAACACAAAACAAGCCGGGAGGGTGGCGGGGGTCCGGAGGCGGGCACCAGCAGACAGGAGAGGCAAAACAGATCAGAGAAGCATGGAACGCGGGCCAGTCCCGCGGACGGCCAGGGAGAGGAGAGACGTGTCCCAAGCGGAGCTCCGGAGACAGATCCGGATGGGAAACAGACCAGTTCAAACAAGAGCAGGGATTCAGGAGGGTGCACCAGAGAAGTCACAGACAGGGACAGAACTTCAGGAGGACGACCCAGAGGCCGAGCAGACAACAGGGCCGGTTCCGGAGGGCGACCCGGGTGACGGGCTGACAGCAGTTGCTGGATCTCTGGCGGGCACGCTGAGAGCACTGACTGGAGCTCTGGAAGACACATAAATTCTATTAATTCCGGTGGACGACCGGGGACCAGAAGAGGAAGAGGAGCGTCTGGACCAGGGACCTCCTCAGAAACAGGGACCAGAAGAGGAAGAGGAGCATCTTGACCAGGGACCTCCTCAGGAACAGGGACTAGAAGAGGAAGAAGAGCGTCTGGACCAGGGACCTCCTCATAAACAGGGACAAGAAGAGGGAGAGGAGTGTCTTGACCCGGGACCTCCGCAGGAACAGGGACCAGAAGAGGGGTGCAGACGTCGGAGGCTGCGGAGCAGACACTGGAGCTTGCGTCGGAGGCTGGACCTCCACAGGCAGAGCAGACAGGATCTCCAGAGGCTGAGCCGACAGGGTCTCCGGAGGCTGAGCAGACAGGGTCTCCGGAGGCTGAGCAGGCAGGGACACCGGAGGACGAGGCACTGGAGTTGGAGGTGACACTGGAGACATGAGCCTGGGAGCAGGGGGCGACAATGGAGACGGGAGCAGTGGGACTGAAGCCTTCTTTGTGATAGGCTGGTTTATCTGAGAAGTGGGTATCTGAGTGTTAGAAGCCTCTGGTTCGAGACTGGGTGGTGCAAAGGTCCGGCATAGTTCCTCTGAAAAACTTTGAAAAGTAGCAGACACCGGCAGGCCCCTTTCCCAGAGTTCAAAACCCCATGACTGTGCTCGACCAGACAATCGAGACACGACGTAGGCCACCTTGACCCTCTCAGTAGGAAAAAAGGACGGACAACGGTCAATCTGCCGCGAACAATGAGCCAAAAAGGCTCGACACTGACTTGGGTCTCCAGAGTATCGGTCAGCAGTAAACTCACACGACTCATGAGTTGGATTAACAGACGGACTAGCATGCGGGTAGTGGACCTTCTTGGGGGCAGACTTAGACAGAGAGGCCTGTGAGGATTGGTAGTTAGAAACGGATTTCGTAATGGCGGACCGATCCCTGAGATCTGACGAGTCCATGGTTTGGCCAGATCGTACTGTCACGTACCAGGAGTTTGGACTCATAAAAATATCAGAACCCCAGGGATAGGTGAAGGAGTTTTATTTAACAGACTAAAAGAATGCACAGTGAACTCAAGCAACTGGCGGAGATCAGAGAGTCCGAGTGGAGGACGGCAGCAGCAGGCGCTTCTGTGTTTCTCCGTCAGAGCAATAAAGCCAAGTCCGTGATCTAGAGGCAGAAACCTGAAAGCAATCCAGAGGACAGTAAACCAGGGAATCCAATAATTAACCAAGGCAGTTACCAGTCCAGGAACGAGCAGAGGTGAAAGTCCAGGTGCAGGAATACAGGGTCGACGGCAGACAGGCAGACGGACGGGTAAACAGGTAAAAGGGGAAACAGGCAGAAAACAGAGGCTGGATACGTGCAGGGATAAACCGAGACAATCTGGCCCTGAAGAGATGTCACAGCCCAGAATATAAAGGGTGCAGTCCAGCTGGAGCACATCAGCAATCAAGCTGAAAAGCTGGAGATGCGTTCGTGAGCGGCTGGGAAAACTGACCCTATCAGCGACATGACAGAGTGAGGGTAGACACCACCCCCTTTCTAGAATAACCTTTTATAATCCACCTTGCCCATGTCAGTCTCCCCTTCAACGCACACTGGACCATCCTGACCTCTCTTTGTCCCCCTCCTTCAATGCCAGCGTTTTTGGTTGAGAAGCTGCTTGATGTCTATGTTAACCAGAGTTTATTACTGGGAAAGCACCACATCATCTTAACTGGCATCACTGTGTCCCTACAAAAGTTCATATATACAGTGAGGGTGTCCACCCTCCTGTCCACTTTGTCTGGTCCTTTACCTAGACACCTGTTTGAGCCCCTGATGACAGCTCTTTCATTGGGATACGTAAACCCCTCCACCATGATAACATGGTGGGTCAGGGAGGGGCCAGGCCTTTACTATGGACCACAAGTCCGCAATAAAGAATACTACTACTACTACTACTATTATTTTTATATAGTTTTTGTTCTGTAGTTTTCTTTATTCTTATCTCTAATGCTGTTTTTTTTCACCAGTTTGCTATCTCATCCTATCTTATTAAACAAAACTGTAATATAATACATGTAATTAAACATAGTGCTCCAGAACCTGCATTAAACCAGGAAAATATTAAAATACACCATCATCATTGCTAATATTAGCAGCATAATTGTGACATCTGATTGGCTGCCATAATCATGTGACATGGAAGACGTGAAGAACACACTGTGGCTGGTTTTCACATCAAACTTTATTACCTGAAACTCTCAGAAGTGAAAACTAATCTCTTATTTCGTAGCAGCGTTTTCATATTCAGCAGATACTGAAGTATTGATACGACCATCTTTACCTGATTGGAGGTTCCGATTTCAACAAGAATCCAAACTGAGCCCCTGCAGACGCACTAGGTGGCTGCAGGTGTTGGGATCCATCAGGTAATATCAGCTGCTGAAGCTGGAGACGTGTGCAGGTCAGTCAAGCTTCTTTCTTCTTCTTCTTCTTTAAAATGTTGCGAAGGCCAGCAGCTCTGTGGACGCGTGGTGTCCCGGGTGGAGGGGCCTCTTCCCCCATCAGATAAGAAAACAGGAGAAAACATCTTCTGTCTGCACAGCAGCTCAGATCAGGTTGTTAAATAAAGCTGATCTGAACTCCGGGTTCAGCTCTTTGTTGTGTAAACGGTGAATATGAGGATCAGCACGGCTCTGAAAACTGACTTTAACGTTATGTTAACAATTTAATCTCCTGAACCCATTGGTGATGAAAAATGAAGCTTCAGACTCTCAGACAGTAAACCAGAACTGAAGCTGCTTTACTTTGGTTTACAAGCAGACAAGACGAACAGAGACAGCAGACAGACAGTGGAGCGTTAGTGTCTTTATTTTAATCGTTGCATAGGAAATGCACATCATACTTCCAGTAAACTGAGTCTGCGTGAAAATGGAGTCTCTAATGGGCAGAGAGAAAAGGGTAAACTGATACAGAAACCAAAGCAGGACAATGGAGACGGCTCCAGAACACACAGGATGGCCCACTAATGGAAACTGGTTCCACTGAACCACTGGAGACACCAGGGCATGGGCCCGGCTCGGCACAAAACGCTGCAGCGCTCATAAAAGAGTTGTCGAGGCACAAGGTTTCATCAGTTCTGAGTGAGGCGTGGGTGGGAGGGTGGGTGGGGGGTGAGGTCTGGTTACCATGCTGATTGGGGCAGTTCAAACGGGATGATGGGAAATGAATGTGGGGCTCAGGCCACTAGCGGCTAACGCTATCCTTCCTCCAGGTTGCCATGGCTTAGCTGCACTTAGCATCACCTCCAGAGGATCCAGGAAACGTTGCGAGAGATTCTGGTCAACCTGATCGATCGATTCAACCTGATCGATCGGATCAACCTGATCGATCGTTTGCTTTTCTTAACACACCAGCTGGTGAGTTTGTTGTTTGAATGTTTACAAGTTTTATAAACAATCTGTCACCTGAATAAATCTGAATCCACCAATCACAGACAGGTTATTCGTAGTGGGCGGGGCCTGGTCCGCGCGGACAGGAAGTGGTTTTTAAGGTGGAAAGTTTCTTTATTTTCCTGAATGGAGCTGAAAAGTATGAAATTCCTAAAAATAGTAAAAACTCATAAAAAATTCAGTCAAACAGAAATTTGTTGAAAACTGAATGACTGAAAAAGATAAATTAACATAAAATATTAACTGACTTTTTTTATTGCTCAACGTAAATTAATGTTAAAGTTAATTAACATTCATTGATTTTAATTCATATTTGTGAATTATTATGAATTGCTGTGAATTAATGAGTTAACGAGACTTAATTAAAGAATTAAAGTTGTTAATTAACATGAATAAATATGATTCAAATAAAGGGAAATTAGCTTGAATTAATGCGATTTACAACTAATTAATGTAAATTCTAGTGAATAAATGTGAACTCGGAGGAGAATCAAACTGATCTAAAAATAATGACAGAAGCTTTTAATGATTTTTTCAGAAACTTTCAGGATTGATTTCTTTTATAAAACCATTTTTCTGTGCTGAAAATTGGACATTTGACTAATTTCTGTGGAATTCAGGGCCACCGACCACGAGATGAAAACTTCCTGTTAGAATAAATGTTGTGAACATTAGTTAATAAAACACAAATCAAATGTAGAAACATAATAAATAATCCTCTATTATACATTTATTTCAGTTATTAAAACATGTAATGCTGACATTAATAAACATTGAATAAAGTCTTATTTGTTATTAATTAATCATTAATAATGATGTGCTGGCCCGTCCCTGGGTCTTTTTTGTACATTTCTGAATTTGTATTTTTCATTTTACACTTTTTCTCTTCCTCCTCTCACCAGGCTGGAAAGAAGAATTTGTTCTTAATCTGTCTTGTCTGTTTAAATAAAGGTTGACTAAAATAATCTCTGATCTGAACTCGTTAACTCGTGATTAGTTGTTATATTTCGCTCAGACGTGAGGAATTTGGCTCTTCAGGTTCAGATATTTGGAACATTGGAAGAGAAATTTGTTCCAGAACAGAGGTTCTCGGCGTTTCGAGGGAAATTCCAGATTCCAGTTTTGTCCTCCAGGAAAAGGGTCGATTCATCAAGTTTGTTGCTGTGAAGTTTCTGAGATTGAAGTGGAAGAAACGGTTTAGTTTCAAAGAGCCGAGCAGCATCGACAGGCTGCTGCTGGAGCACCGATCGACCCGGCTGGCCTGGACTGGGGGGTCTCCCAGGTGCTGCTACCTGTCTGATCCTGGAGGAGGCGGCTTGTTTGAAGTCCTGGGTGGGGGGGAAGGGTCTGCAGGAGAAGGTGTGTTTGTTGGGGGGGGGGGGGGGGGGATTCCAGATTGTGCTGAGTGCTGCAGAAAAAGGCCAAGGTCATCGATCCAGACTCCTGCAGGAAAATGGGGGGGGGGGGGGGGGGGGGGGTATGTTGTCATGGATATTTCTAAGCCTGCTGGTCAATTTTTTGAGAGGGGGGGGGGGGGCAGGAGGTTGTCTGGAGATTGTTGGATTCAAACGGGGGGTGATCATGGTCAGAACAGCTGTTTCCAGTCAGGATGAAGTGATGAAGAGGAGGGATGAAGGGCATGGAGATCAAACAAAAGAGAAAGACTACGTCTGCCTTTTCATTTTCTCACTGGTCGCCTGGGTAACAGCTTTTTAGACGATTATGGGATAGCATGCAGTTATATCTTGTGATTATTGAACATTAGCTATAATCTGGTAATCTGAGGGCCTGACGGACAGCAAAGGCTACTGGTGGTCAGAAAGTTATATAACACAGTTTCACAGGCACGGATTAGATCGTTTAGGATATTCTGGAATCTGCTGGTTGGTTTTTCACATGTCCGGTCCGGAGAAGCTGGGATCTGGAAAGGGAGGATCAGAACTGTCTCACCACGCAGATCGAACCAAAGTCCGTGCATAGTTCTCATGCAGATGACACTGCGATGCTTGGAACGCTGTCAGGAAGCAGGATCGGATGTTCCGACTGCCACCTTTCCCAGATCTCCTCCCGTCACCGGATCTGTCCGACACTTAGCACCATGTCGTGGGTTTGCATCCGGATGAATGAACGTCTCTGCAGAGCATCAGCGTGGAGAGCAGCTCCGGTGTTTCCCGTAACTTTCCTTCATCCGTTTGTTCCCAGTTCCCGGCTTACAGCCAATCAGCTCCTGGAGGCGTCGCTGAAGCTCTGAGCACCATTGTTCTGCCCTTTCTCTGCGTTCTACATCACCTGGTCTCAGGTGGAGGAAAATACCCTGGTCTATGCCCCAACAATCCCACCCCATCATCCCCAGCGCTTTCAACCGGCAGCCCGGCAGATTGGGTTGGGGTGGGGGGGTGGAATTCCCTGTGGAGGGCAAGCTTCGGGTCAGGGCTCAGAGTCCAAGGGCCCTGCTGGCTGTTAGGGGTGTGTGTCTGTGTGTGTGTGTGTGTGTGTGTGTGTGTGTGTGTGTGTGTGGGGGGGGGGGGGGGGGGGGGGGGTCTTTCCAGCTTCCAAATCCCACCAGTTTCCCTCCACAGATTCCAGAGTGATCGGAGCTACTGCCCACTACCCAGCATCCTAGCAAGTTTCTACACTTACTCAGAACTTCCATCTGAAACATTCCTGATCCGATCCCACCAAACACCCAGCAGCCGTGTGGGACGTTTCTCCAGGACAATCCAGAGCGAAGCTCTGATCCGATAATCAGGACAGTAAAGAGAAGATTAACTGGTCGTTAGAATTATTGATCCGTTAATCAAAGCTCTGGAACTGGGAGGAGAAAGTCGGATCGCACCGAACGGGGTCCTTCATCCTCGCTCCTCGGCTGCAGGAATGCCACGAGCAGCAGAGGAGGTGTGGATGGATGAAGATCAGAGTGGACCTTCAGGCTCTGGGAGGAGGAGGAGGAAAAAGAGGCAGAAGAGGAGGAGGAGGAAGAGGAAGAGGTGATTTGTGAGGCAGTGAAGCAAAACAGATGGAAAAGAAAAAGCTTCATGTTGTGTAATCAAGCAGTTTATTTCCTGCATGGAATGATGAACAGAAGAAGAAAAGATGGCGGTCCTTCATCCGTCGCGTCTACGTCGTCTCCTACAACTAAACCTTAAAATGCATAAAAACGCAGACATTTTCGTTTCCTCACAACCACTAAATTTAGCTTCATCACATACAGCAAACTGGAACATTTACATGGATCAGCTCGGGTTCCCATTCAGAGCAAGAACACTGTGATGTCATCAGCAACGCCATGATGTCATCAACAGCAGAAAAATGTCCTTAAATATACACAAATCCAGTAAAAAGACAAGAAAAGAAACAGGAAAGTTTTAATTTCGGTTCTACCAATGAGGCTTCGGAGCCGGAACTTTTCCTTTAATAACCTGACAAAATCCCTGGAATTCCAAAAACTATACAACAGAGATGGGTCGGGCCCAGCGGCGCCGCCTCAACCCGGTTCCAGCTGACACTGAAACAAACCAAACCACGAAAACACACTGCCCCAACTATTGCTTAGGTCCTGGCTCGGGTCTGACGGTTCGATCGGCCCAGGGAACGGCTCCGGACGGGCTCGGCTCGGGTCCGACGGTTCGATCGGCCCAGGGAACGGCTCCGGACGGGCTCGGCTCGGGTCCGACGGTTCGATCGGCCCAGGGAACGGCTCCGGACGGGCTCGGCTCGGGTCCGACGGTTCGATCGGCCCAGGGAACGGCTCCGGACGGGTTCTGCTCGGGTCTGATGGTACGTTTTTTTAATAATGTTGCAACTTTGTTTTTTTTGTAACCTGGAAGCTGCTTTGTTGTTTGTTTTCTATCTAATGCAGATAAATGAGGGCCACGTCGCGGTTAAAAGGAAGGAGAGGTAACAACCCAGACACCTGTAGCTCCTCCACCATCACAGCGCCTCCTGCTGGACATTGGAGCTGAACAGGGAATCATCTCCGCCCAGCGAGTCATTGTCAGACGAGTCTTCTGTGATGGAGAGGAAGTCAGACATGTTGGAGGGTTGCTGGAAGGACTCGGGTGGAACAGGAAGTGGAGTGTCGCTGCAGGGCTTCTCCATTCTTAGGGACCAACCACAATGGCTGTCACGTGCACGCTAACTTTGGTTGAAAGTAAAGAGAGAGAAGACGAGTGAGCAGGTTTTTGCATATTTGGCTTGTCTCTGGAACAAAATGGAGGAAATAATAAAAACAGGAAGACGTGACAAGATTTGGAGATCGCAGCAACGGAAGTGAAGGAAGACAGGAAGAAAGTTCGGTTTCAAAATTATTCCAATGAGCAGCGAGTCTGCAGGAAGTTGTCATGGAGGACGATGCAGGACGGACACAAGCAGCTTATCACATGAGCTGTTCTAACAGCTGGTTTTATTACAGGCTGGACCAGCTGACTGCCTCAGACTTGCTGCTCATATGGATGATGATGGACTGGATCACAGCTTCCTGTGCAAAAAGCAGAGCGCTAGCGGTAACGCAAACGCCGCTCCCCACGGCGGATCGTCCTCAAGGACTTCAGCTCAAGGCACATTGACGAGGAACGACTGATTTCGTGCAACATGTTTCCCGACAGATGAAAGATGGTCTTGGACCTGAGGAGCAGAACTGATCTGTGGGGATGGAGGAGGAACCAACAGACCGGAGGGATGGTGGGAAGCGTTTGTGAGGGACAGCGGCAGGAAGAAGGCGGCTGCTGGAAGTCCCTGATGTTGGCTTTAAATATTCGGCCTGTATCTCACTAACTACGTCATCTGTGGAAAAACTGTCACTAACACTAAAACATGCAGGTTTTTTTTATTCATTTTACATTTTTCACTTAAATTCACATTTTTTAAACGCTGGGTGGTTGTTAAAGTGTGTGTGAGTGTGTATATATTTATATAGTTTAATATATTTATGGTATAGGAAAGAAAAGCAAGTGAAGTTGAGTAAATGCAGAGTTGCATGTGAAGCGCTGGGTTGTTCCTGTCTGCTCCGCCTCTTCATTACTAAACCACACCCCCTGATTACACACTCATAGCCCATTGGTCAAAGGAAGAAGTGCTTGTGATTGGACAAGGCCTCTGAGAGGCTGACCCAATAACAGGGCGGCCCGTTACCGGGCGGATTATCATGTCAACAGAAAACAGAGAAAATGTCATTTTTCAATGTTTTTGCCTGATTTTTTTTTTTTTTTTTTTGATTTGCCTCGAAGTGCTCAGTAAAATAAGTTATGTGATTTGCATTATTTTCATTTTAAACTTAAAAAAAGCAGATTTGTCTGCAAGAAATACTTTTAAAAAACGGAGAGTTTAAAATGATATATCTTAAAGGGCTTCTACCAAACTAACAACTTTACAAGAACATACAACAAATACTAAACAATAGAAGTGAAAACAGCTCGTCTTAGTTCTCACAAGCCTGTGGGTTGGAGTTCAGTGCTGTTTTCTTTTTTACCCCAGTATTTTAGAGTCCCGGAGGAGTGAGCGGACTAGGAAGAAAAATATATATTTAGATATACTTTTCCACAGCTGTGTTCAAAGAGTTATCTTACAAAGATATTTAACTTTTCCAACAGCTAGCCAACAAAATTGCACTTTCCTCAAAGTTTTATTGACTCATCTCTCTCCTGTCTGCCTGCTTTGATTGGGACACCAGAGCTCCCAGCCCACCCAGCATGCTGCTCTCCGCTCGGACTGGTGGATGGATAGAGGAAAGAGGAGGGGACCGGCTGAAATGGTGGCTGAGAGAGAAAAATCATGAGCCATGAAGCCATGCCTCCACAGAAACAAGCATGGATCCACCAGCATCTGTTCACAATTCACAAATACAACCCCCACCCAACCCCACCCACCACATGTAGGTAATGCTGAAACAGGTGAGCATCTCCTCCACATGGACCGCCTCCCATCGGCTCAGCTCCTCCCATTAGAATTAGTTCATGTCCTCGGAAGGAGTCTTGATGACTCCAGGGGGTGGAGTCTATCCCCAGGTGAGTGTGCATGGTGGGCTGGGGGTTTTAGGTGGTGCTCTCAGAGCCAGGTAACACCTCACCACCCCTCAACAACAGTGTGGGGAGAATGCACACACCAAGCAGGATGACAGAAGAGTGTCTGAAGTTTCTCCAAAGAGGAAGCTCCATGATTTAGTCTTGTTCCAAGAAACTGAAGGCTCAGCCCCTCCTCAGATTCTTCATACTGGCCTGGCCTGGTCCGGTTGGGGTGGGGGGTATCGGTTGGGGAGCTCAGGGTCTGGGACTGTGGAGACTGACATATGATCCATATGTCTAGAGGGAAGTCATACAGAGGGTGTTTAACACCAGGTACGTTTGTTGTGGCGAAGCCATGCTGATGCTGCTGAGTCTGCATATGGTGCTGGTGGGGGTGGAACCAGACACTGGAAGGGGGGGGGAAAGGGGGGGGGGGGGGGGGGTTTGGGGGGGGGGACCAGGGATGAGTAAGGTGGGGCTTTCTGTCACAGCTGGCATCAAAGGTCAAAGCTCAAGGAGGAGTCTGCAGCGATCTGTACAGGTGGGTCGAGGCGCCTCAAGAGTCCTTATCCCAGGTACCACTGTGGAGACCAAGTGAGAGAGAGAGAGAGAGTTAGTATCATAAACCCAACGTACCAGAACCAATCCAGCACCTAGTCCTACTTCCCCTTTCCCCTTTGGTACCGCCGTCCTTATAGAGGTAAGCTGACCCCATTCTTTCAATGATCAAGGGGTCATCCAAACTTTAACCGTAGGATTGGTGCTACATCCTACCTCTGCAAAGCACCACTGAAAAGTCTAGGTTAAACTGGTCTGCAGGAGTTCGTCTGGTCCTCTGAAGACCATAACAAGAACTCCTGGACTTCATGGCCTACTGCTGGTAAACCTCCTCCGGTTCATCCTGGTAGTTACATGTCACAGACATGAAACAAGAGGAACAACCGAAATATGTTTTTATATGCTACCTATGAAAAGATGCCGCTGTCGAGGAAGCAGTAGAGTCCAGTCCTCCAAAAGCCCCTGCCTCCTTTACTGAGATCTAACCCAGACAGGATGTCTGTCTCATCACTATGGGACAAGTCAGAATCAACTCTAAAGTCGGTGCACGTGAAGGAGAGCCTTGCCCCGCCCACATGGTGGCTATAAAAGGTCAGGTGGACGCCTGTAATACATATTCATGTCACGGTGTATAGCTGGCGCTGAGATTTCCCAGCCATCCCTGAAGACATTCTCCCTCCAGCACAGGCTTAATTGCTGATGCGCTCCACCTGCACTATGCACCTTAAATACCAGCCTGTGACAACTCCTCCCTGCCAGATGGTCTCGGTTTAACCCTGCACGTTTCAAGCCCTGATCTCCTGCCTGCCAACCTGTTCTCTGATCTTCGACCCGTTTTTGACCTGGATATCCTGATTCTGCCCCCTGTCTGGTAACTCTGTCTGTTATTGATTCTGCTGGTACCCTGACCCTTGGACTGTTCCCAGGATTTGGATTTGGATTACGGAACCTGTCTCTCTCCCTTCTGGAATATCTGGAGGATTTATCTGGATCTTTCCGGAGGATTTATCCAGTGTGGATAATTCAGTTCTTGCCACTATCAGACCCAACTCACTGTTTTTGGTTCAGCAGTTTCCACAGCCCCAGCGGAGCCCCATTGCTGCCATCTCAGTTCCTGAAAACCTCCCGGCCGGCTTCCATCTCCTCTGCTGGTACGTGAGCATCATCTTACACATTCCCGCCTGATCACGCTTAATCTCACCTTGGTTCTCCTACCCTCTCAGGCTAGTGGACTGTGAGACCAGACTTGGCTCCCCTGGATATACTCTCATCTTTACAATAAAAACCTTTTATCACCCAATCATCAGTTCTGACAATTATTGTGGTCCAGTTTGCTGAATCCTGACAATTCATCACATCATTTCCATGACAGCTCAGGAGGGAAAAAGAGGGAAGATGTGGAATTCTTTGGAATGTGAGACGGAGATCCTGATGGACCACGTTATGAAAACTAGAACAGGTTTTATCTGGTGGGGACGGCGTGGTCATCATCAAGTCAGAAAGGTGGAGGAGGGCAGCAGGTGGAGACGCTGTCAACGCCGTGTCAGAAGAAGACACCAGAGAAGAGGATCAGCTCATTTATTCCTTTGTTTTCATCTAGAAAATGAACATACAGATACGCCTGAGACTGGTAGCAGTTTATTTAATGTTAAATAATATTTCTTTATAGTTCCTGGTGTTCCAGCTGCGTGGGCAGGGCTCCAGCTGTGGGTGGAGAGGGTGAGGCCAGAGACTCCACCCAGCACCACAGCAGCTGTGTCCTCAGAGAAAGTCCTGCAGGTGCAGGTTACATCACTTCTAGACCTCCAGCCTCTAGTCTGGTCCCGCTCTGCTGGGTCTTAGAATGGACCCAGACCAGCCTCTACATCCGCCTGGTTCTTCCTGCAGCTTCAGAGCATCACCAGCAGCGATTCCATCGGGGAAACAGGACGTTGCTGCAAACTGCATCTTAGTGTTTCCTGTTCTCCTCCAGAGAAGATCTTTATTGGTGTCTGCAAACAGCTTTAATATCTAACGTGGTGTGAAAGGTAATATGAGATCGTGAACGAACGTCTCAGGTTTCACATCATCTCTGGTTTTATTCTGGACTGTTGGCGTCGCAGTTCCTCCAGATTTTGTGCGTACGGCAGGTCAGAGTAGCCGTGGAGGTAGAGACGTTCTCCCACCGAGTCTGGTCTTTATAAATCCCAGAAGTTGGCCAGAACTGGCGTACGCTGGTTTCTGTTCCTACGCCAGATTTAGAAACGAGGCCACAGAATTCTACATCAGTCCGTGTAGTCATGATAATAAACCTAATTTATTTGGCCATTTTGGTCAGGATGCAGAAAACAGGCGTCATCGGGACGAGGTTGATTCATAACACATTGCTGAGGAAAAAGCAGTTGGCACTCGGACCGTCAGCAGCATGCATGTAGCAGACATGAAAGCGACGACACCCTCGGCATGATCCGCCAGCGAGTGCAGGAACTTTGGCTTTGTTTGGCACGGTGTGGATGGACGAACTCTGGTCTGCCTGCAAACCAAGCTCTCAGTTTTCTTCTTCGGTGTTTGTCACCACAAACGTGAGAAGCCGCGATGTTTCCGCAGGGACAGCAGCCCGTCCATCCGTCCGTCCGTCCATCCATCCATCTTCTGCCGCTTATCCGGAGTCGCGGGGGCAGCTGCCTAAGCAGGGAAACCCAGACTTCCCTCTCCCCAGCCACATTCACCAGCTCATCCGGACGAATCCCGAGGCGTTCCCAGGCCAGCCGAGAGATGTAGTTCGTCCAGCGTGTCCTAGGTCTTCCCCGGGGCCTCTTTCCAGTGGGATGTGCCCAGAACACCTCACCAGGGAGGCGTCCAGGAGGCATCCTAACCAGATGGAAGAGCCACCTCATCTGGCTCCTCTCGATGTGGAGGAGCAGCGACTCTACTCTGAGCCCCTCCCGGATCACCGAGCTTCTCACCCTATCTCTAAGGGAGAGCCCGGCCACCCTGCGGAGGAAACTCATTTCGGCCGCTTGTACTCGCGATCTCGTTCTTTCGGTCACTACCCACAGCTCATGGCCATCGGTGAGGGTAGGAACGTAGATCGACCGGTAAATCGAGAGCTTTGTCTTTTGGCTCAGCTCCTTCTTCACCACGACGGCTGAGTCATACCACTGGAAAAAAACATGCTAATAACCGTTTAACAATCACAGCCGTCTGATGATGAATCGCGATGTGGCTTCCAGTGGAAGTCGTGTGGAAGTGATCAGCAGGAACATCTTCATCTTAATCTGTCTGGTGTTGCAACTGTAATATTCTGTCACTAGGGGGTGCTGATGGGGCTTGAACACAGCAGGATGGAGTCCACGTCTCAGCTTTTAGATCTCAAACAACGAAGTTATGAGGTCAAATCGATCGCTAAAGGTACGCTGAGCCTCTCCCTCCTCTTCCTCACTGCCCGCCAAGTTCGACTTCATGTTTCGTTACATCATGTCTGGTTGCTACGGACAACCAGACGGCCTGGGACGTGACCACCATGGTCAAGGCAACCGCATCCCCCCCACCACTTGACATCACTTCAGTCTTTAGTCTCTGGATCACTTTCTCCTCCCTGTCCCGCCGCCGTTCACACACACACACACACACACACACACACACACACACCGACATACACACTTAAAAAATTTACGCACAATTTAGAAAATGTGTTTTCAGTGTAGAAGGTGAAAGTTTAAATAAAAGACGAGGGTGAACGGTTTCTTCTTCCTGTGTGTGCGCTGCAGGTTTCTCTGCTTCTGATTCAGCTGTGTGAGCGTGCACATGCGCGTGTGTGGTGATAGAGGAGAAGACTGGAAGGTTAGTTTTTAATCAATACAACTTGCTGACGCTGGGACTTTTCTAGCTGGCTCTCTCTCCCCTGTGTGAGCCGGTGTCTCTCGCCCCCCTGCACTGCAGCTCCTCCCTCTGTCCTGAGAAGACTCCGAGGATGAAACTCCGGCAGGCCAGACAGCCGGTGTGTGTGTGATGCTGACAACCGGTGTGTGTGTGATGTTGACGGAGATTCTCATCTCACAGAGGGATGGACAGATTTGAATCCATCAGTCTGCTGGTTCTCCCCATTTTCCAAACTTTGCCACTGGCTGCTCGGCTCCAGCTGGACGCTGCCGTCCGATCTGATGCTGGCGTCTGGTTAGAGTTTAACCTCGGCTTTCAACCAGCAACCAGCAGAGGGACGATGTTCTGGATCATCCTCCAGCTGGTCCACTCTGCACATTCCCATTTACATGCACACCAAAAATCTGATTATCGTCTTTGATTGACTGGAAATCCAGATTTGATGTGATCCACTGGTTTCCATGGCAACAATGCAAGAAATGTCCATCTAACTGAGTCTTATGAGCTCGTATTCAGACCAGCAAGCTTTCCGATCATGTTGATTGTTAATCATGTCCTTTATTTCTTTCTACATTACTATAAACATATGCGGTTAAATCACTGAGACTCGGGTTCAGAGTTTATCTTTCACACCAAATTTGAGCTTCTTTCAAGATCAATTCACTCAAAAACAAGCGCTTAACATCAACAAAGACATTTAACTCCGACTTTAACCCTGTAAAATATTCAGGAAAACAATTTAACCTGCTCACACTATTTACTTTAAATTCTTTGTCTCACTTCAAGAAAGAAAATTGTTAATAGCTGATTTGTAAATTTAGAAGAATCATCTTGTATTTAGATGTTTTCTCCAGTGAAAGAAGCTCCAGCAGGATTATTATGTGGAGGCGTTTATGTAAAGGATGGTTACGTAAAACTTTTGAAGGTGTTCCTCACGTGTCTAAAACCAGGAAATGTTTCTTATTTCAGGAAATTTTAATAACTGTAATTATTTTACTTAAGATTTTGCTTGAATAAAGTCTGAATCTTCTCGTTAAATGTGTTTTTCTATTATTTCCTAGTTGGTTATTATAAATTGGACTAATGTGTTCTAATTGGATCACAGTGAATCGGTTTGAACTGATTATGTGCTGCCTTGACATGAATTTGTTGTAAATTGGTGCTGTATAAATAAAACTGAATTGAATGATATCAGATGATCAGCTTTCTGGGACTACGTCTGGGGTTCATTTTTTAAATCTGAAGTTTCTATTTGGCCCTTAAACAAAATGTAAAAAAATAAAAATCATTTCGATTCACGCTTCATTCAACACTGTGATTATCAGAGTTGTTGCAGTTCAAGAGGCGTCCACCAGGGGGCAGAGGCCAGTCTCAGCTTGTATAAACAGAGAAACAAAGTCTCCACCATGAAGTAATGAAGCAGGTCTCAGAAACTGGATCAGGTAGGACCCATTAAAGAGTTAAAATGAAATTACACACTGCCCCTGAACTCGGCGCGAAGACGTCCGGGCAGACAGACAGCACCCGAACGCACCGCCCCTGAACTCAGCGAGGAAATATTATCTGAAATCTTGCTGATCATCAGAACCAATAATAAAAAGATCCATAAAGTTTTTTTTCTTCTTTTAACCTGAAAACACCAGAAATGTAAAAACTGAAAAACATCTTGAAAATATATTTTTTTTCAAATTTTTCTGATTAAAGTGATAAAAGAGTTTCTAGGTTTCCGCTGAGAGGACGTGGACTTCACAGACCCGTTCCATAAAGACAGCAGATCATTGATTATTGATCGATGGTGGACATTGGTTTCTGTTTGGACCTGAAGCAGCTGGTGTGCACGTGTGGAGTTTAAAAACTGTGCACGTGTGCCAAACAGAACCAGTTTAAAGGAAAAAATCCATTTCAGTTTTTCTCATTCCTGGTCTCTGGATGAAGTTTACAGAAACACAATCCTGGTTTTCACCGCCCAAAATAACACACACACACACACACACACACACACACACACACACACACACACACGCACACACACACAGATGGCCGGATCAATACGTGTGTGTGCAACTTGGTTCGAGGAGCAGACGTTGCAGTAAGGGTGGTTTCCCCTTCAGGTGTGTGGTCGTCTGCTTGTGTGTGTGTTTAGACACAGTCCTCAAGGTGAAGTTCACACGCACACACACACACACACACGCACACCCACACCGAGTGTGTGGGTGTGTGTGTGTTTGTGTGTGTGTGTGTAAAGTGCTGACTCAGGACTAGCAAGAGACAAAGAGATAGTGAGAAACTGGTGAAGTAGAAAGGGGGACTGCGTTGGATCTGGACTGACTTTGAACTGGAAGGGAGTGGAACTTGACTTGGTTTGAATGAGATAGGGTTGGAACTGGACAGTCTTTCTGGCCTGTTGTCAAGGTAACCCCCAGGCTGACCCACGATGCCAACTATCACCGCCAACTCCTTCCACCACACATGCTCAGGCTGTCTCACTGGTCACCATGGCCGTTAGGTGGCAAACATCGCCGGTAAAACAGGATTCATGTCATTGCAGCGCACATTGCGAGTCCCACGTTTGTGTGCTTCACTAATGGTGCGTTTCAGTTGTACAGAAATGTGGGAATTTCCAAGCATCAAGTCAAAAAAAAATTTTGGATTTTGGATCAGGGTGATCCAATCCTACTTTTCTTTGAACAACTGGGGTAAAAGTAAGCTGCATTACGTGATCCATCATACCCAAAAAGGGGATTCCTAAATCTGGATAGCTTTTATCCAGATTAAATTGTTAGAGCAACTGGCCCATTGAGTTGAAATCATTTGCTGAGAGCTTCGCGCCCCTGATCCCGGCCTTTTCACTCATCACGAACCTTAAATCCACCAAAACCTGAACCTAAACCTGATCCTGACTCCAGTTTTAAATCTGATTAATCTGATTTAAATCCTGATAAAACCAGGACAAATATTCCAACTTTCCCAATGAATCCATCTTTAAGTCTCCTCATTTTTTTTAACTCCCAGAAATACTCTGAATGTTACAGAAATTTATCCAAAATATTTCCAGAAAGTATCTGGAAGTGTAAAGTATCTGTTCAACAAGTCAGTTTGTCCCCACTTAGAGACGATAAATGTTCACAGTCCTTCTCCAGGATCCAGATCCTGAGCATACCAGATCCTCTTTAGACCAGATCCAGCTTTGTTCCACAGAAACGGAGGAAGAATAAACTATTGGTTCTGTTTCATGCACCTGGACCAATTTTCAACACAGGACTCCCACTACATTGTCATCTGTGTGTGTGTGTGTGTGTGGGGGGGGGGGGGCTTAAAGTCAAGTCATTACACTCTTCATCAATCAGCTGGTTAACAGACCCTGACTTGAACACACACAACCATTAGTATGAACAGTGAAAGATGCATTCACTGACCTCCAGGTCTGCAGTAAATATTAGAGATCTAAATGTCCATGTTTCTTTTCAGTAAAGTTTCCTTATGAGGAATGAGTAAAGTAATCTTAGGAATGAATAAAGTAATCCTAGGAATGAGTAACGTAATACTAGGAATGAGTAAAGTAATCATAGGAATGAGGAAAGTAATCCTAGGAATGAGTAAAGTAATCTTAGGAATGATTAAAGTAATCCTGGGAATAAATAAAGTAATCATAGGAATGAGTAAAGTAATCCTAGGAATGAGTAAAGTAATCCTAGGAATGAGTAAAGTAATCCTAGGAATGAGTAAAGTAATCTTAGGAACGAATGAAGTAATCTTAGGAATGAGGAAAGTAATCCCAAGAATGAGAAAAGTAATCTTAAGAATGAGTAACGTAATCTTAGGAATGAATAAAGTAATCCTAGGAATGAGTAACGTAATACTAGGAATGAGTAAAGTAATCATAGGAATGAGTAAAGTAATCCTAGGAATGAGGAAAGTAATCTTAGGAATGAGTAAAGTAATCCTAGGAATGAGTAAAGTAATCCTAGGAATGAGTAAAGTAATCATAGGAATGAGTAAAGTAATCATAGGAATGAGTAAAGTAATCCTAGGAATGAGTAAAGTAATCCTTGGAATGAGTAAAGTAATCATAGGAATGAGTAAAGTAATCCTAGGAATGAGTAAAGTAATCCTTGGAATGAGTAAAGTAATCATAGGAATGAGTAAAGCAATCCTAGGAATGAGTAAAGTAATCTTAGGAATGAGTAAAGTAATCCTAGGAATGAGTAAAGTAATCCTTGGAATGTGTAAAGTAATCATAGGAATGAGTAAAGTAATCCTAGGAATGAGTAAAGTAATCCTTGGAATAAGTAAAGTAATACTAGGAATGAGTAAAGTAATACTAGGAATGAGTAAAGTAATACTAGGAATGAGTAAAGTAATACTAGGAATGAGTAACATAATCTTGGGAATGAGTAAAGTAATCTTAGGAATGAGTAAAGTAATCCTAGGAATGAGTAAAGTAATCCTTGGAATGAGTAAAGTAATCATAGGAATGAGTAAAGTAATCCTAGGAATGAGTAAAGTAATCCTAGGAATGAGTAAAGTAATCATAGGAATGAGTAAAGTAATCCTAGGAATGAGTAAAGTAATCTTAGGAACGAGTGAAGTAATCTTAGGAATGAGGAAAGTAATCCCAAGAATGAGAAAAGTAATCTTAAGAATGAGTAACGTAATCTTAGGAATGAATAAAGTAATCCTAGGAATGAGTAACGTAATACTAGGAATGAGTAAAGTAATCATAGGAATGAGTAAAGTAATCCTAGGAATGAGTAAAGTAATCTTAGGAATGATTAAAGTAATCCTGGGAATAAGTAAAGTAATCATAGGAATGAGTAAAGTAATCCTAGGAATGAGTAATCTTAGGAATGAGTAAAGTAATCCTAGGAATGAGTAAAGTAATCATAGGAATGAGTAAAGTAATCCTAGGAATGAGTAAAGTAATCCTTGGAATGAGTAAAGTAATCATAGGAATGTAATCATAGGAATGAGTAAAGTAATACTAGGAATGAGTAAAGTAATACTAGGAATGAGTAAAGTAATACTAGGAATGAGTAACGTAATCTTGGGAATGAGTAAAGTAATCTTAGGAATGAGTAAAGTAATCCTAGGAATGAGTAAAGTAATCATAGGAATGAGTAAAGTAATCCTAGGAATGAGTAAAGTAATCCTAGGAATGAGTAAAGTAATCTTAGGAACGAGTGAAGTAATCTTAGGAATGAGGAAAGTAATCCCAAGAATGAGAATAGTAATCTTAAGAATGAGTAACGTAATCTTAAGAATGAATAAAGTAATCCTAGGAATGAGTAACCTAATACTAGGAATGAGTAAAGTAATCATAGGAATGAGTAAAGTAATCCTAGGAATGAGTAAAGTAATCTTAGGAATGATTAAAGTAATCCTGGGAATAAGTAAAGTAATCATAGGAATGAGTAAAGTAATCCTAGGAATGAGTAAAGTAATCTTAGGAATGAGTAAAGTAATCCTAGGAATGAGTAAAGTAATCTTAGGAATGAGTAAAGTAATCTTAGGAATGAGTAAAGTAATCCTAGGAATGAGGAAAGTAATCCTAGGAATGAGTAAAGTAATCATAGGAATGAGTAAAGTAATCCTAGGAATGAGTAAAGTAATCCTTGGAATGAGTAAAGTAATCATAGGAATGAGTAAAGTAATCCTAGGAATGAGTAAAGTAATCCTTGGAATGAGTAAAGTAATCCTAGGAATTAGTAAAGTAATCGTAGGAATGAGTAAAGTAATCCTAGGAATGAGTAAAGTAATCCTTGGAATGAGTAAAGTAATAATAGGAATGAGTAAAGTAATCCTAGGAATGAGTAAAGTAATCCTTGGAATAAGTAAAGTAATCATAGGAATGAGTAAAGTAATACTAGGAATGAGTAAAGTAATACTAGGAATGAGTAAAGTAATACTAGGAATGAGTAACGTAATCTTGGGAATGAGTAAAGTAATCTTAGGAATGAGTAAAGTAATCCTAGGAATGAGTAAAGTAATCCTTGGAATGAGTAAAGTAATCATAGGAATGAGTAAAGTAATCCTTGGAATGAGTAAAGTAATCATAGGAATGAGTAAAGTAATCCTAGGAATGAGTAAAGTAATCCTTGGAATGAGTAAAGTAATCATAGGAATGAGTAAAGTAATCCTAGGAATGAGTAAAGTAATCATAGGAATGAGTAAAGTAATCTTAGGAATGATTAAAGTAATCCTGGGAATAAATAAAGTAATCATAGGAATGAGTAAAGTAATCCTAGGAATGAGTAAAGTAATCCTAGGAATGAGTAAAGTAATCCTAGGAATGAGTAAAGTAATCTTAGGAATGAGTGAAGTAATCTTAGGAATGAGGAAAGTAATCCCAAGAATGAGAAAAGTAATCTTAAGAATGAGTAACGTAATCTTAGGAATGAATAAAGTAATCCTAGGAATGAGTAACGTAATACTAGGAATGAGTAAAGTAATCATAGGAATGAGTAAAGTAATCCTAGGAATGAGTAAAGTAATCTTAGGAATGATTAAAGTAATCCTGGGAATAAGTAAAGTAATCATAGGAATGAGTAAAGTAATCCTAGGAATGAGTAAAGTAATCTTAGGAATGAGTAAAGTAATCCTAGGAATGAGTAAAGTAATCCTAGGAATGAGTAAAGTAATCCTAGGAATGAGTAAAGTAATCTTAGGAATGAGTAAAGTAATCCTAGTAATGAGTAAAGTAATCATAGGAATGAGTAAAGTAATCCTAGGAATGAGTAAAGTAATCCTTGGAACGAGTAAAGTAATCCTTGGAACGAGTAAAGTAATCATAGGAATGAGTAAAGTAATCCTAGGAATGAGTAAGGTAATCCTTGGAATAAGTAAAGTAATCATAGGAATGAGTAAAGTAATCCTAGGAATGAGTAAAGTAATCCTTGGAACGAGTAAAGTAATCATAGGAATGAGTAAAGTAATCCTAGGAATGAGTAAAGTAATCCTTGGAATAAGTAAAGTAATCATAGGAATGAGTAAAGTAATACTAGGAATGAGTAAAGTAATACTAGGAATGAGTAAAGTAATACTAGGAATGAGTAACATAATCTTGTGAATGAGTAAAGTAATCTTAGGAATGAGTAAAGTAATCCTAGGAATGAGTAAAGTAATCCTTGGAATGAGTAAAGGAATCATAGGAATGAGTAAAGTAATCCTAGGAATGAGTAAAGTAATCCTAGGAATGAGTAAAGTAATCATAGGAATGAGTAAAGTAATCCTAGGAATGAGTAAAGTAATCTTAGGAACGAGTGAAGTAATCTTAGGAATGAGGAAAGTAATCCCAAAAATGAGAAAAGTAATCTTAAGAATGAGTAAAGTAATCTTAGGAATGAATAAAGTAAGCCTAGGAATGAGTAACGTAATACTAGAAATGAGTAAAGTAATCATAGGAATGAGTAAAGTAATCCTAGGAATGAGTAAAGTAATCTTAGGAATGATTAAAGTAATCCTGGGAATAAGTAAAGTAATCATAGGAATGAGTAAAGTAATCTTAGGAATGATTAAAGTAATCCTGGGAATAAGTAAAGTAATCATAGGAATGAGTAAAGTAATCCTAGGAATGAGTAAAGTAATCTTAGGAATGAGTAAAGTAATCCTAGGAATGAGTAAAGTAATCATAGGAATGAGTAAAGTAATCCTAGGAATGAGTAAAGTAATCCTTGGAATGAGTAAAGTAATCATAGGAATGAGTAAAGTAATCTTAAGAATGAGTAACGTAATCTTAAGAATGAATAAAGTAATACTAGGAATGAGTAAAGTAATCATAGGAATGAGTAAAGTAATCCTAGGAATGAGTAAAATAATCTTAGGAATGATTAAAGTAATCCTGGGAATAAGTAAAGTAATTATAGGAATGAGTAAAGTAATCCTAGGAATGAGTAAAGTAATCTTAGGAATGAGTAAAGTAATCCTAGGAATGAGTAAAGTAATCCTAGGAATGAGTAAAGTAATCTTAGGAATGAGTAAAGTAATCCTAGGAATGAGTAAAGTAATCCTAGGAATGAGTAAAGTAATCTTAGGAATGAGTAAAGTAATCCTAGGAATGAGTAAAGTAATCCTAGGAATGAGTGAAGTAATCATAGGAATGAGTAAAGTAATCCTAGGAATGAGTAAAGTAATCATAGGAATGAGTAAAGTAATCCTAGGAATGAGTAAAGTAATCCTTGGAATGAGTAAAGTAATCATAGGAATGAGTAAAGTAATCATAGGAATGAGTAAAGTAATCCTAGGAATGAGTAAAGTAATCATAGGAATGAGTAAAGTAATCCTAGGAATGAGTAAAGTAATCATAGGAATGAGTAAAGTAATCCTAGGAATGAGTAAAGTAATCCTTGGAATGAGTAAAGTAATCATAGGAATGAGTAAAGTAATCCTAGGAATGAGTAAAGTAATCATAGGAATGAGTAAAGTAATCCTTGGAATGAGTAAAGTAATAATAGGAATGAGTAAAGTAATCCTAGGAATGAGTAAAGTAATCCTTGGAATAAGTAAAGTAATCATAGGAATGAGTAAAGTAATACTAGGAATGAGTAAAGTAATACTAGGAATGAGTAACGTAATCTTGGGAATGAGTAAAGTAATCTTAGGAATGAGTAAAGTAATCCTAGGAATGAGTAAAGTAATCCTTGGAATGAGTAAAGTAATCATAGGAATGAGTAAAGTAATCCTTGGAATGAGTAAAGTAATTATAGGAATGAGTAAAGTAATCCTTGGAATGAGTAAAGTAATCATAGGAATGAGTAAAGTAATCCTTGGAATGAGTAAAGTAATCATAGGAATGAGTAAAGTAATCCTAGGAATGAGTAAAGTAATCCTTGGAATGAGTAAAGTAATCCTTGGAATGAGTAAAGTAATCCTAGGAATGAGTAAAGTAATCCTTGGAATGAGTAAAGTAATCCTTGGAATGAGTAAAGTAAGAATAGGAATGAGTAAAGTAATCCTAGGAATGAGTAAAGTAATCCTTGGAATGAGTAAAGTAATCATAGGAATGAGTAAAGTAATACTAGGAATGAGTAACGTAATTTTAGGAACGGATAAAGTAATCTTAGGAAAGAGTAAAGTGTGTCCACATCTAGGTGTGTTTATTCTCCTGTTCCTAAACACCGTTTAGATGATCTTCGTGTCATGTGGACCACCTACTGAGGTTCAAAACCTGAATAAACATCCTGCAAATATCACCATCATCATCATCACGTCTGCGTTTGGTCTCATTAAAACTGCCAGGACATGCATCACGTGTGTTATTATATCCCTTCCTCTGCCATCACAATTTCATAGGGGTTGAGCTAAACCACCTTAACCAGTAAAAACAGACCAGCAGACACAGGTTGCAATGCGGTAGGGCCCAGGAGCAGCCGGAGATCAGGTGCTTGAATTACCTGAGGTTGCTGAGGGATGTTAAAGCTGGGGTCTCGTGGTCCGACGCTGACAAACCGCTGGGCTGGAGATGTGGTGGGGGTGGAGTACGCTGCACGACACACAGGCATGTGTACGTACGCACGCACAGGCAGACACACACACACACACACACACACACACACACACACAAAAAGTCATTAACACAGAGTTAAACACTATGTCCAAAGAATCTGACAGAACATGCACAAGGACTGGAAGTGGAGGGAAACTGTTAGCCTGGTTCTAAAACACAGCACAGCCAGCCGGATGCTGCTGATGGATCAGAACTGCCTGAAAAGAGTCTGGGTGGAAGCCATGACGAATATGTGAACACCAACATGTCTCCAAGTATAACACATCCTGTTGTCGGGGAGATTACACATTTTGGCTCCGACTGTATGCGTTCCTGCCAGGAATCTGGAGTCTGATGTAATCCCAACACAAAGCTGCTCGGGATAAATCCGAAGAAAGATGGGATGGATGAACAGGAAGTTAGTGATGGAGGTGGTGCAGCCTGCGAGTGCGTGTGTGTGTGCACTTACTGGGTGAGGTGGGTGAGTTGCCTCCCCCCTCAGTGGAGGATGTGGAGGGTGGCTTGGCGTCGACGGGCAGGGGAACGGGCCGGGCCATCGGGGGAGGTGGCGGGGGAGGCAGCATGGGCGTTGGCAGGAAGGGGTTGTGGACCTTCCCCTGGGAGCTACCATTAGGCTATGGGGGGGACACACACAACAGGTTGGTTAGGCAGCCATGCCGAACCTGAATCTCTCCATTTTTATACCAGTCCCTCTGTCTGGAAAGCCCCCAACCCCCAAAAACACCTGCTCATCCATAAACAATCACCATCTGGATGTAAGTAACAGTCAGAGCCTCTCATTGGATGAGTCCTGCAACTCAAACTGATGCAAAGAAGCTTCTCACATGTGAAACAACCATGAGGAAAGACACGTCCGTGGTCGTGGAGAAGATGTTAGTCTGTTCCAGAAGGGTTGGATCATCGGCATCAAGCAGAGAAAACATCTCAGGAGAAGCAGAAACTAGAACTGGGTTCAGAACTGTCCAACCATCATTAAAGCTGGAAGGATGGTGGGAACCATCGTCTTCCAGGAAGAAATTAACCTGAATGATGGTGATTTAACGTTTGGTGGAACCAGATGGAAGAAAAACAGCAGTAGAGCTCAGGACCATGTTTAATAGTGAAAGTTAGAACTTTTCCAAATGAACAATGAAGGAACTCAAGGGATTTAACAGCTGTTGAGCCAGAAGAAAACCACTAACCAGTGAGGCTAACCGGAGAAAAAGGCTTCAGGTTGCTAGGGAGCATGAAGACTGGACTCTGGAGCCATGGAAGAAGGTCATGTGGTCTGATGAGTCCAGATCTACCCTGGGCCAGAGTGATGAGCATCAGGGTACGAAGAGAGGTAGATTCATGAGGCTCAGATTGTGAAAGAGTTGTTCAGGGAACAGGAGACATCATTTTCCACACATGGATTGTTCACCAGAGTCCAGACCTGAACCCCATGGAGAACTTTTGGGATGCCCTGGAGAAGGTTTTGAGTACTGATCCAATTTTCCATGAAATGGTAGAATGTCTGATATGTTCCATCATTAATAAAAGAAGGGATGAAATTCAGGTTTTATTTACATTTAAACTCAGATGTAAATCACTTTGGATAAAAGCTGAATGACTGTACAATAGAATAGAATAGAATAGAATAGAATAGAATAGAATAGAATAAACAGCTTTTCGGGGGGTCGGAGAAAGAAGCCATAGATCTATCAGAAGCTTCTTCTTCAGCAGGATCAGGAATCTTCTCTCTGGTTTTCCTGAAGATGTTGGAAAAATGTGTTTCCCTGTCGGGGAGCTGCTCCCGAGACGCAGTGTGTGGTGGAGGGGGTATCGATCGGGTGTCTAGACGCAGATATATCGACTATCTCCCTGCAGACAGAATCAAACATTGCAGCACTTCCTGCCTGCTCAGGTAAATGTGAGTGTGTGCGCGTGTGTGTGCTTACGTTGAGGAAGCCCACCTGTCCGGCCTGCTGGGCGGAGTCAGGACAGACCAGCTGGACGAACTCCTTGAGCGTCTCCTGTGGGTGGTACCTGATGGCTGGGTGGGAGAAGTAGGAGCCGGGCTGCTGCAGGATGGGGGAGGAGGAGAAGTGGAGGCTGGAGGGGGGTGCGTGGGGGCTCGCTGTGGGGGAGACGGGGGAGAGAAGGTTAGTCGGGGGAGGACAGAGGGGAGGACTTTTTCAAAGTGTATTACAAGGGGCGTGGCTTAACATGCAAATCCATGAAGATGGACACATCAGAGCATATGAACCAATGACAGCAAGGCACGATGCCCCGCCCACACCTCTGTCAATCAAAGTGAGTGAAGGTCAGAGAACATTGTTTGTTCCTCCTCCCCTCATCACCTCCTCTCCTTTGCCTTCTATTCTGCTCTCGTTCCTCCTCATGTCTCTTCTCATCTAATTTACTCTTTATCCCTCCCTCCTTCCCTCTTTTCTCTCCTTCTTCCTCCTTACTTGTTTCTACCTCTACATTACTTCCTTCTCCTCTCATCTCATCTCTTCTTTCCTTTTTCCTTTCCTTCTTCCTCCTTTTTCCTTTCCTCTCCTCTCATAGCATCCTCTCCTCCGCTCCCTTCTTCCCCCCCTTCTCCCTTGTCTCTCCTCTTCAGTCTAATTAAGACTGTGATTGGTCTAATCTCCTCTGATTGCTCGTTAGGGAACGAGGCCTCGTTAGAGGCTGTGATGGAGGCAGCTCTGCGGGGGGAGAGAGAGAAGGAAAGAGAGAGAGAGGGGGGAGAGAGAGAGAGAGGGGGGAGAGAGAGGGAGAGAGAGAGAGAAAGGGGGAGACAGAGGGAGGGGGGAGAGAGAGGGAGAGAGAGAGAGAGAGAGAGAAAAAGGGGGAGAGAGAAGGAGAGAGAGGGAAAGACAGAGAGAAAGGGGGAGAGAGAGGGAGAGAGGTGAGCAGGATAGAGAGACATTAGAAATGAAATGAAAGAGAGAGAAGGATGGAGGGATGGACAGACGGACGAGTTAAAGCTGCTGCACTAATTCACTTAAAGTCTGCTGTGATTTATCACTCTGACGATACACACCCCGTGTGTTTACAGTAATCACTGAATGGATGTCTCTCTCTGGTAGCCACACACACACACACACACAAAGTGTACATTCAAAGAAATGATCTCAGTCCACTGACACTGACTCTGTGTGTGCGTGTGTGTGTGTATGTGTGTGTGTGTGTGTGTGCGTGTGTGTGTGTGTGTGTGTGTGTGAGGAAAAGAAAAACACACTGAACATGAGTCACATGTTTCGCCCACCAATCACATAACAGCATGGTCAAAAAAAACTAATTTATAAAAAAAATTATAAAGAGGAGACGTCTGAGTGTTTGAAGGGACAGTCAGGGTCTGGGTCCGGGTCCGGGTGGGGGTCGGGGTCCGGTTCAGGGTCCAGGTGGGGGTCCCAGTCTGGGTCTGGGTCTGGGTCGGAGTCCGGACCCGGGCCCCAACTTGGACCCTGACCGAGTCTGGGTGTGAGGCGGTGCCGTTGTTACTAAATAACTCACAGCAGTAAACAAGTTGGTGGAAAACAACAATAAAACGGGTGAAGATAAACAAGGAGAAACGGGAAAACTGGGATTTGACAGGGAGACGCACCGAGGGTAAAAAACAAACCAGGAGCAGTGAACAGGAAATGAGCACAAAAAGGCAAAACTCTTCATAATAAAATAGGAAACAGCAACAACCCTCCTTTGTTCAAGACAAGAACTTTATTGTCATTATGCAGCATAACAAAAATTCTTCAGGGTTGGCGTCCTGATTGTGATTGGAGGATCCGCTGGAAACCTTCATGATGACTGGGGTGACGGGCGGTGGTCATTGAGGCAGGCCATGCTGGTTTTGTGGGCACAGGAACAATGCTGGAGGCCTTCAGGCAGACAGGAACCCTGGAAAGCTGTAGGGACGGGTTGACGAGGTCCAGAAAAACTTCTGCCAGCTGGTCTGCACACGGTTTAATCCATCCATCCATATTGGGGCGGCATGGCTCAGTGGGTTGAGCGGTCATCTTGTAGCCTGAGGGTTGCTGGTTCGATCCCCAGCCTGTTGAGCTCATGTTGAGGTGTCCCTGAGCAAGAAGACCGAACCCCAAATTGCTCCAGATGGGTCGTGGTTAGCGCCTTGCATGGCAGCGTTTGCCATCAGTGTGTGAATGTGATGTATGATGTAAAGCGCTGTGGGAAAAAGCGCTATATAAATACTAACCATTTACCATTAAAGTATCCGACATGACACCTGATCTGGACCCGCAGCTGACGTGGATCCTCCTCAGGGTGCAGGTGACTTGGTGCAGCTGCAGGGTAAGAGGCTGATGCTGCCTCTGGCTGTGGATGTGAACAGTACCTCTGCTGCTGGAGAGGCGAAGCCTGGAAGAAGCTGCTCCAGGTGTCAGGCAGATTGGGGTCCTGCTGACCTGCTGGTCTCTGGGCTCGGACTCAGTGATGGTCTTTGTGGGAAGGACAGCATCAAAAGTGAACATAAGGCAGGACAGACCTCCATATCAGCATCCTCTATGAACTGTCTGCTCAAAGCAGTCCTGGAAGCCTCAGTCCAGACCTGGATGGTTCTGGTGGTGGTTTTGTCCTGCAGACCAGAGGTCTGCGGAAAGAGATCAGCTCCCACATCCCATCCACCATCCATCCATCCATCCATTCATCCAACCGTCCATCCACCCATCCATCCATCCATCCATCCATCCATCCATCCATCCATCCATCCGTCCATCCACCTATCCATCCATCCATCCATCCGTCCATCCGTCCATCCATCCATCCATCCATCCAACTTTTTCTGATTCAGGGAAGTAAAAGTGTCCAGGATAAAAAGTTCCTGTTTCCCAGCTTAAAATCCTGGAAGTTGAGTATGATGTGACCTTGTCTGCTTCATGCTTCCTCTGCACCACGCTGTCATGTTTTCATGTGAAACACCTTGGATAGTCTTGTATATGAAATGCGATGTAGAAAGAAACCTGCCTTGCCCTCTACCTGGAAATGTTCTGACCTGTGTACTAACAGAATTAGATATTAGATTAAATAATTCCTATTCTATTCTATTCTACAGTCATGTAGCAGATGCTTTTCTCCAGAGTGACTTATATCTGAGAGGAAGAACACCACCAGCAGAAACCAACCAGGAATGATGTCATCATTAAGTGGTAGTCAGACTGCTGGGAGTCCATGTGGACCCAGGTGCTGTCAGGTAGAGCTGGAGGCGGGGCTTTTTTTCCTTCCTACAATAGTCTTTGTTTAATTACGAGATCATGATTTCATCCCACAACATCATCTTGGTATAAGTGCATGCAGCTTATTCAGAGCTGAGTTGAGCCAAAAAGCTGGACAAATCTTTCTACCTCATTCTGAGTAGAAGAGTTAAGCTAAGTGTGAAAGGAGAAGAGGGCCAAGCACCGAGCCCTGAGGCACCCCTGTTGTCAGCCCATGTGATCTTGACACGCCCCCTCGCCAAGATACTTTGAACGATCTTCCTGTGAGGTAGGACATAAACAAAGAGAGGACAGATCCTGAGATGCCAAGCTCCAAGAGTTTGGAGAACAGTATATGATGGTTGACCGTGTCAAAGGCAGCAGACAGGTCCAGCAGTATTAGGACTGAGGATTGACCAGCGGATCTGGCAACCCATAGGGAATCAGTAACTGGTAGGAGAGCAGTTTCAGTAGAGCGGCCTTGCCTATATCCAGATTGATATGGATCTAACAGGTTGTTGTCTTGGAGGAACTGTGAGACCTGACTGAAGACGGCACGCTCTAGTAATTTAGACATGAATGTAAGCAGTGAGACCGGCCGGTAGTTTCCAACCTGGGCTGGGTTGAGTGTGGGTTTCTTCAGCAGCGGGTAACCCGAGCTTGCTTGAAGGCAGAAGGAAAGACACCGGATTTAAGAGAGGAGGTAATAATATGGTTACTGCAGGTTTGATTGTAGGTAAAATGCTCTGCAGGATGTCAGAGGGAACAGGATCAAGAGGACAGGTCGTGGGTTTAGAGTTGACTAGAAGTTTAGAGACTTGGTCCTCATTTAGAGAGTGGAAGGAGCAGAGTGAGGCACCAATAGCTGGTTTGGTAAGGCTGAGTTGGTCAGGCTCAGTGAATTGGTTACTGATGGTAGCGACCTTTTCAGTGAAGTAGGAAGCAAACATTTCTGCAGTCAGCACAGTTGGAGGCTGAGCAGGTGGTGGAGATAGAAGAGAGTTAAACACCATGAACATGTCGTGCGTTGGGAGCATTGCGGATCTTGTTCTGATAAAAGGTTTTCTTGGCCGCCTTTAGGCTGGATGTGAAAGTTTCAATTTGGGATTATGAGTGTCCAGATATCTGGATCTTCTCACTGAATTTGTGTGAGAGTGTGGAGGTGAGAAAGGAGGTTAGTGAGGAGGTGAGGAAGGAGGTGAGTGAGGAGATGAGGAAGGGCGTGAAGGAGGAGGCGAGGAAGGAGGTTAGTGAGGAGGTGAGGAACGAGGTGAGTGAGGAGGTGAGGAAGGGCGTGAAGGAGGTGGTAAAGAAGGAAGTGAGTAAGGAGGTGAGGAAGGAGGTGAGTGAGGAGGTGAGGAAGGGCGTGAAGGAGGAGGCGAGGAAAGAGGTTAGTGAGGAGGTGAGGAAGGGCGTGAGTGAGGAGGCGAGGAAGGAGGTTAGTGAGGAGGTGAGGAAGGGCGTGAAGGAGGAGGTGAGGAAGGAGGTGACTGAGGAGGTGAGGAAGGGCGTGAAGGAGGTGGTAAAGAAGGAAGTGAGTAAGGAGGTGAGGAAGGAGGTGAGTGAGGAGGCAAGGAAGGAGGTGAGTGAGGAGGTGAGGAAGGAGGTGAGTAAGGAGGCGAGGAAGGAGGTGACTGAGGAGGCGAGGAAGGAGGTGAGTGAATAGGTGAGGAAGGAGGTGAGTGAGGAGGCGAGGAAGGAGGTAAGTGAGGAGGCGAGGAAAGGAGGTGAGTGAGGAGGTGAGGAATGAGGTGAGTGAGGAGGTGAGGAAGGAGGTGAGTGAGGAGGTGAGGAATGAGGTGAGTGAGAAGGCGAGGAAGGAGGTGAGTGAGGAGGTGAAGAATGAGGTGAGTGAGGAGGTGAGGAAGGAGCTTAGTGAGGAGGTGAGGAAGGAGGTGAGTGGGGAGGCGAGGAAGGAGGTGACTGAGGAGGCGAGGAATGAGGTGAGTGAGGAGGCAAGGAACGAGGTGAGTGAGGAGGTGAGGAAGGGCGTGAAGGAGGTGGTAAAGAAGGAAGTGAGTAAGGAGGTGAGGAAGGAGGTGAGTGAGGAGGTGAGGAAGGGCGTGATGGAGGAGGCGAGGAAAGAGGTTAGTGAGGAGGTGAGGCAGGGCGTGAGTGAGGAGGCGAGGAAGGAGGTTAGTGAGGAGGTGAGGAAGGGTGTGAAGGAGGAGGCAAGGAAGGAGGTGAGTGAGGAGGTGAGGAAGGGCGTGAAGGACGAGGCGAGGAAGGAGGTGAGTGAGAAGGTGAGGAAGGAGGTGAGTGAGGAGGGAAGGAAGGAGGTGAGTGAGGAGGTGAGGAAGGGCGTGAAGGAGGAGGCAAGGAAGGAGGTGAGTGAGGAGGTGAGGAAGGAGGTGAGTGAGGAGGCGAGGAAGGAGGTGACTGAGGAGGCGAGGAATGAGGTGAGTGAGGAGGCAAGGAAGGAGGTGAGTGAGGAGGCGAGGAAGGAGGTGAGTGAGGAGGTGAGGAAAGGAGGTGAGTGAGAAGGCGAGGAAGGAGGTGAGTGAGGAGGTGAGGAAGGAGGTGAGTGAGGAGGTGAGGAAGGAGGTGAGTGAGGAGGCAAGGAAGGAGGTGAGGAAGGGCGTGAAGGAGGAGGCGAGGAAGGAGGTGAATGAGGAGGCAAGGAATGAGGTGAGTGAGGAGGCAAGGAAGGAGGTGAGTGAGGAGGTGAGGCAGGGCGTGAGTGAGAAGGCGAGGAAGGAGGTTAGCGAGGAGGTGAGGAAGGGCGTGAAGGAGGAGGCAAGGAAGGAGGTGAGTGAGGAGGTGAGGAAGGGCGTGAAGGACGAGGCGAGGAAGGAGGTGAGTGAGAAGGTGAGGAAGGAGGTGAGTGAGGAGGCGAGGAAGGAGGTGAGTGAGGAGGCGAGGAAGGAGGTGACTGAGGAGGCGAGGAAAGAGGTGAGTGAGGAGGCAAGGAAGGAGGTGAGTGAGGAGGTGAGGAAGGGCGTGAAGGAGGAGGTGAGGAAGGAGGTGAGTGAGGAGGCAAGGATCGAGGTGAGTGAGGAGGTGAGGAAGGGCGTGAAGGAGGTGGGAAAGAAGGAAGTGAGTAAGGAGGTGAGGAAGGAGGTGAGTGAGGAGGTGAGGAAGGGCGTGAAGGAGGAGGCGAGGAAAGAGGTGAGTGAGGAGGTGAGGCAGGGCGTGAAGGAGGAGGTGAGTGAGGAGGCAAGGAAGGAGGTGAGTGAGGAGGTGAGGAAGGGCGTGAAGGAGGTGGTAAAGAAGGAAGTGAGTGAGGAGATGAGGAAGGAGGTGAGTGAGGAGGCGAGGAGGTGAGTGAGGAGGTGAGGAAGGAGGTGAGTAAGGAGGCGAGGAAGGAGGTGACTGAGGAGGCGAGGAAGGAGGTGAGTGAATAGGTGAGGAAGGAGGTGAGTGAGGAGGCGAGGAAGGAGGTGACTGAGGAGGCGAGGAAAGGAGGTGAGTGAGGAGGTGAGGAATGACGTGAGTGAGGAGGTGAGGAAGGAGGTGAGTGAGTAGGTGAGGAATGAGGTGAGTGAGAAGGCGAGGAAGGAGGTGAGTGAGGAGGTGAAGAATGAGGTGAGTGAGGAGGAGAGGAAGGAGGTGAGTGAGGAGGTGAGGAATGAGGTGAGTGAGAAGGAGAGGAAGGAGGTGAGTGAGGAGGTGAGGAAGGAGGTTAGTGAGGAGGCGAGGAAGGAGGTGAGTGAGGAGGAGAGGAAGGAGGTGAGTGAGGAGGCGAGGAAGGAGGTGAGTGAGAAGGCGAGGAAGGAGGTGAGTGAGGAGGCGAGGAAGGAGGTGAGTAAGGAGGCGAGGAAGGAGGTGACTGAGGAGGCGAGGAAGGAGGTGAGTGAGGAGGTGAGGAAGGAGGTGAGTGAGGAGGCGAGGAAGGAGGTGAGTGAGGAGGCGAGGAAGGAGGTGAGTGAGGAGGTGAGGAAAGGAGGTGAGTGAGAAGGCGAGGAAGGAGGTGAGTGAGGAGGTGAGGAAAGGAGGTGAGTGAGAAGGCGAGGAAGGAGGTGAGTGAGGAGGCGAGGAAGGAGGTGAGTGAGGAGGTAAAGAAGGAGGTGAGTGAGGAGTTGGGGGTGACTGGACCTCACCTCGAGGCGGGTGATGGTGTGTGAAAGCCGTTCGGGGGGAGGAGGAGGTGCTGCTGGGTGGAGGCACAGCGCTGCAGAAAGCAGACCTCTCTGACTTCCTGAGAACGCCGGCAGGGGACGGCGTTCCTGTCAAGAATGATGGTGATGAGGATGAGGAGCAGCTTCATCGTTGCATCTTTTATTACTTTATTATTCCCAGCTGGGAAATTCTTTCTCTGCATTTAACCCGTCCTGGGTGCCAGATTCAAGAACCTACCAAGCATCTACCATCCACCCAACATCCATCCATCCACCCATATATCTATCCATCCATCCACCCATTTATCCATCCATCCATCCATCCATCCATCCATCCATCCATCCATATATCCATCCACCCATCCACCCATTTATCCATTCATCCATCCATCCATCCATCCACCCATATATCTATCCATCCATCCACCCATTTATCCATCCATCCATCCATCCATCCATCCATATATCCATCCACCCATCCACCCATTTATCCATCCATCCATCCATCCATCCATCCATCCATCCATCCATCCATCCATATATCCATCCACCCATCCACCCATTTATCCATCCATCCATCCATCCACCCATCCACCCATTTATCCATCCATCCATCCATCCATCCATCCACCCATATATCCATCCACCCATCCACCCATTTATCCATCCATCCATCCATCCACCCATCCACCCATTTATCCATCCATCCATCCATCCATCCGCCCATATATCCATCCATCCATCCATCCATCCATCCATCCATCCATCCATCCACCCATATATCCATCCATCCATCCATCCATCCATCCATCCATCCATCCATCCACCCATATATCCATCCATCCATCCATCCATCCATCCGCCCATATATCCATCCATCCATCCATCCATCCACCCATGTATCCATCCATCCATCCATCCATCCATCCATCCATCCATCCATCCATCCATCCATCCATCCATCCATCCACCCATATATCCATCCATCCATCCATCCACCCATATATCCATCCATCCATCCATCCATCCATCCATCCATCCATCCATCCATCCACCCATATATCCATCCATCCATCATCCATCCATCCATCCATCCATCCACCCATATATCCATCCATCCATCCATCCATCCACAAATATATCCATCCATCCATCCACCCATTTATCCATCCATCCATCCATCCACCCATCCACCCATTTATCCATCCATCCATCCATCCACCCATATATCTATCCATCCATCCACCCATTTATCCATCCATCCATCCAGCCATCCATATATCCATCCACCCATTTATCCATCCATCCATCCATCCATCCACCCATATATCCATCCACCCATTTATCCATCCATCCATCCACCCATATATCTATCCATCCATCCAACCATTTATCCATCCATCCATCCATCCATCCACCCATATATCTATCCATCCATCCACCCATTTATCCATCCATCCATCCATCCATCCATCCACCCACTTATCCATCCATCCATCCATCCATCCACCCATATATCCATCCATCCATCCATCCATCCATCCACAAATATATCCATCCATCCATCCATCCATCCATCCATCCATCCATCCATCCGCCCATATATCCATCCATCCATCCATATATCCATCCATCCATCCACCCATATATCCATCCATCCATCCATCCATCCATCCATCCATCCACCCATATATCCATCCATCCATCATCCATCCATCCATCCATCCATCCATCCATCCACCCATATATCCATCCATCCATCCACAAATATATCCATCCATCCATCCATCCATCCATCCATCCATCCATCCGCCCATATATCCATCCATCCATCCATCCATCCATCCATCCATCCATCCATCCACCCATCCATCCATCCATCCATCATCCATCCATCCATCCATCCACCCATATATCTATCCATCTATCCATAAAGTGATAGCAGCTTGTTCTGATGTTGGATTGTTATCCATCATCTTTATCTTTAAGGATGAATCATGATGCAGGAAAACATGTCGGCCAGTGATGAGGTCAGAACCTCCAATCAGATCATTATTAACTGAACAGAACCTGCTTTCTCTCCATCGTCAAGCAGCTTTTTCTACAGCTGGATGAGGTCTGGACCCTGATTGGACCAGGTCAACACCTGGTCCAGTTACAGTCCAGCTTCAGCTGTCGGACTGATGGACTCCAGAGGAGTTCATGGTCCATCAATGACTGCAGGTGTCCAGACCATCATACCTCCACCACTGTGCTGACAGCTGCTATGAGGCGTTTAAGGATCAAACTTGTCCAATTTGGTCTGGTCTGTCGAGAGGACCTGGTTCCAGAAGTGGTGGTTTGTCCAGATGCAGCTTTTCCAACCTCAGCCCTGCTGCCATGTTCTTCTTTCCTCCTGCAACCTTCCCAACAAGCCATACTGGTAACTGGATCTCCATCTCTGGGACCTGGATCTACGTTGGGTCCCTAACCTGCAGGGACGTTCATCCTGGAAGATCATCAGCTGTCCTGAATATTCTCCACGTCTTCCTGTAGGACGATGGACTGCAGGCAGTCTGGACCTGAAACTTTCCCAGACTGCTGCTTCTCTATGATCATTCTGGTGTCTTTCCTCCGTGGCATCAAGGTTTTCTCATTGTGTTTCTTCTTCATCAGAGTTTATTTTTTATCCTAACGTGTACATTTGTGGAATTTTTAAAAGAACTTATGAAAAGAAAGGATGAAACTTTTATAAACCTGCCGAAACTGTGACTGTCTCTGCTCCTCTTCATCGTTCACCAGAAAGATCGGCCCTAACGTGCACACGTGTGCGTGCATGGTGGAGCCCTGTCTGGTCAAACAGCTGATTACACACATACACATTAGTCATGCACGGCGTTGTGCTCATCCACACCAAACGCTGACCAATAGACAGTCATGATGATGTCAACAGCATGCTGTTGGGTGGGCGGAGTCAGGTTGGGTGAAGGAGGTGAGGACAGGTGGGAGGTGAACAAGATACGTCTATCTGTCCATTATCAGGAGAGGGGGAGGAAGAGGAGGAGAAGGAAAAATAGGAAGAGCAGGGGATGGGTAGAGGAGGACGAAGAGGAGGTGAAGGAGGAAGAGGAGGAGGCGGGAAGAGGAGGAGGAGAAGGGGAGAGGAGGAGGAGGAGAGGAAGAGGAGGAGGCGGTGAGACAGACACGGAGACAGACAGTGAAGTCGTCTTTACCTTGTCGGGAGATGAACGAGCTAGCTAGAGCGCCACGCAGCTTATATCCAGCTTTCCAACGCAAGACGGAGGAAAAGAAGAAAAAGCAGCGTGAATACACGGACTGGAAGATGGAGGCGGAGCCTCACCAATGTACCCTCACTGTATTGATCATCGATCAGAGAAAGCAGTCACACCAGTCCTGCATCATAATTCATCGTAATTATAAAACAAGAATAAATTCATTTAAACACATGAAACTACTGAACAAGTAAAAAATGTATTTAAGATGAAAACTGTAAAAATATTTTTATATGAAGAAGGAAATTTTAAAAAAGTAAGAATTAAATGAAAAATAAAAAAAGAAAAATGTCAGGTTCTTATCAATAACATCAAATCTTTAGAAAAAGATACGTTTTATTTAGCTGTAAATACTGACGTAAAAATCTAAAGTTAGATGGAATAAATTCTACGTCTGTTATAATAACGACTTTAAAACTGGTGATTCAGCAGGTTCTTCTGTGATAAACGGAAAATAAAAGTCCGGTTTAACTGACTAAAAGAGCTTTGAATGTCCTTAAATAAAGTTGGGATTGAAACCTGCAGGATGGAGGTGGAGGCTCAGACGGGTTCTGGTTCTGGTCATGTTAATGAATCAGAACCTGAGACACACCTGACAGGTGGTTTCTGGTCTAGAATCTTCTCCTTTATTAACTGGATTAACCAATAATCATTACTGATCAGAAGCTCCGCCTCCTTAATCTCTCACACACACACAGTCACATGGAAGGAGGTTATTATGGGGTATGGTGAGATGGTGGGCGGGGTTATCAGACAGCAGAGCAGCTGTTAGAGGTGTGGTTGCCGTGGTTACCTGGCTCCACGTCGTGCCAGCTGCTGGCCTGGCTGCCGCTGCCCGGAGACCGGCCTTGGTTCGGGTAGTAGGACTCCTCCCCAGGACTGTCCACGTCCTCCTCCATGCACTTTATCCTCTTGGCAGAGCTGCATGTGCACACGCACACACACACACACACACACACACACACACACACACACACACACACACACACACACACACACACAGCATGGTTAAAATAACACCTGAATTCTCTGCTGGGATGTTCTGATGAGCAGAGCTTCCATCTGGATCCTGATGAAAGCCCCGTGTCTCTGCTGATTTTCAGGTCCAAACCCTCCACACACCGATCTGATAGGATCTGATGGTAAACAGGTCCAGTAGAACCACCCCCAGTCTGGAGGCTCAACTGCTAACCTGATACCAGCACCCCAGGACGCCCTCAGAGGTTCTGTCCACTTCCTGCCCAGTCCAAGCTGCTTCAGGACCTCCTGACTCTCAGACAGGTCCTGGTTCTGGTCCAAATATCAGTTCTTTGTGTCTTCAAAAGTCCCCCTCATGGGTTTCATTGTGGTTCCAGAATCTGAGCCACAAACAGGAGCTGTCCAGCCACCAGCTGGGATGTTCAGCCTTCACCTGTTCAGGTGGACAGGTGTCCTCACATGGGCTGCACCGAGCCAGACCTCCATGACGTGGCCTGGATCACAGTTTAGGCACAGGTGAAGGCTCGAAGTGTGCTTGACTTGGATCATCTCCGGTTTAACTGGACTCTGATGGATTGAGATGGTTCTGATTTTGTGGACAGAAATCTCCCACCACAATGGTCCGGGGAACCAGTTTGGGTTGGAATCCTCGAAAATGTGCCCCTTCCCTTTGGTTTGCCTTCACCCTGAACTTGACTGAAGTGGACCAAACCACCTGGACAACATCACGCAGTTATAACAACTGCTCACTAGGGGGCGATATTCTCTGAAACAACCACTGACCAAGAAGAATAAAGAATAAAATCCAGCTCATTGATTGGCCAGGACTGAAAATGTGTCACCAGTAAACACGGAGCATCAATAAACCTCTGGTGTTCAGACCTGATCCAGTTTTCACCTGAATGTGTCCAGTATGAGCAGCATAGAGCCAGATGTCCACCATCTACATCACTTCCTGTTTCTGCTTCACTAGATGCTTCATTTGGTTCGAACCAGGAGACCAGGGTTGGTGATGTAGCCTCAGAGATGACCAGAGGGGTTTCTGATCCCAAAACGGAGCTCTAGCTCCCATCAAACAAAGCCGCTGCTGCAGTATTAAAGTACTAAAGTTTGTCCATTCAGAGACAACGTAGTTAAAATGGAGGCAGATGCATGTATGTGATAGATAGAGAGAGAACGGTTTCACTCCAAGAGAATAAAAACCTGTTATTTTCGTGATCAAACAGCAGAAACACAGTTCGTGATGATAGATTTTTTTTTTCTGATCTGGGATTTTGCTCCAAGCTGCAGCTTTAACGTCACCTGGTCCACCACACAGTCCAGGTGTGTGTGATAAACATGAAGTGTGAGGCCCATCACAGCGCTGGATGTGTGTGTGTATGAGGTCTCAGGGGAGGTGTGTGTGGAGTTGGGGGGCGGAGCCTGCGCTGCAGGGCAGGTATCTCTGCAGACAGACCCACAGGCGACTCTTGCAGCATTGAGGTCAAAGCCTGCAAGCATCAGCGAGTATGGAAAATCCTGTTTTGTGAGGACATTCTGGTCTGTCCTGTTTGTGTTTGGGTCTGAGTGCCCGGGTGGTTCTGGTCGGTTAGATGGTTCCTCACAGCTGATTAATGAGTATGTGTTCAGATGGTTCCGCCAAACCAGTGCGGAGTATTTCTGGCTGGAACCAGATGAACAACACCGAACCAGCATGGTCTGATTTACCAGTCTAGAACTGGAAAAGCACAAGAAGAGGAAACATCTGCCACATGGTGAACAATTTCATTTCAGACCTTTTCCCACCAAGAAGGTCTGTTTTCAGTGAAGATGTAATTATTGAGATGTTCCAGTTCCGTGATGAAGACATTCCAGTTCCGTGATGGAGACGTTCCGATTCTGTGATGGAGACGTTCCGGTTCTGGTTCCGTGATGGACACTTTCTGGTTCCGTGATGGAGACGTCCCGGTTCTGGTTCCTTTATGGAGACGTCCCGGTTCCGTGATGGAGACGTCTCGGTCCCGTGATGAAGACATTCCGGTTCCGTGATGGAGAAGTCCCGGTTCGGTGATGGAGACGTCTCGGTCCCGTGATGGAGACATTCTGGTTCGGTGATGGAGACTTTTCGGTTCTGTGATGGAGATGTTCCGGTTCTGGGATGGAGATGTTCTGGTTCTGGGATGGAGAAGTTCCGGTTCTGGGATGGAGATGTTCCGGTTCTGTGATGGAGATGTTTCGGTTCCGTGATGGAGATGTTCCGGTTCTGTGATGGAGAAGTTCCGGTTCTGTGATGGAGATGTTCCGGTTCTGTGATGGAGATGTTCCGGTTCCGTGATGGAGAAGTCCCAGTTCCGTGATGGAGACGTCTCGGTCCCGTGATGGAGACATTCTGGTTCCGTGATGGAGATGTTCCGGTTCTGTGATGGAGATGTTCCGGTTCTGTGATGGAGAAGTTCCGGTTCTGTGATGGAGATGTTCCGGTTCTGGGATGGAGAAGTTCCGGTTCTGGGATGGAGATGTTCCGGTTCTGTGATGGAGATGTTCCGGTTCTGTGATGGAGATGGAGAAGTTCTGGTGTAAACAAAATCAAAGTTGTTTTCCTTCCAAACCTTTCCGGAACAGGACATTTTGGTAAATATTGTTCCACTCACTTGATGGTTGTCATGGCGTCACCTGTCAGTGAAGTGAGCTCACTTCCTTTTAGCAAGGAGCCGGTCTGGTCAGTTATGGTTAGTTAAATGTTGCCATGGTAACGGACAGAACTGGTTCGGTGTCATAGTGGAGACTAGCTGATCCCAGAACAGAGAAGCAGGAAAGATGCATCCACAGAGATCGGGGGCTGTTTGATGGAATACACACCTGGATGGTGCAGGAGGGTGTGTGTACATACCTGGAGGAGGAGGTGCTAGGCAGTGGTCTCCTCATGGATCCTGGACTCATGCTGTAGTAGGAGGAGCTGTCCAGGTCAGCCAGTGAGAAGTTGGGCCCGGTACCGGCTGCGATGGGCGCTGATGGACACAGACAGAGACCATTGGTCAGTAATCAGCTGATCAATCAGCTGATCAACAATTTATCCAACAAACAGGGATTAAATGATACAGGCCCTACGAGGGCAGCCATGGTGGAAATCAGGACCCCTGAGTAGGGAGTAGGGAGCGGTGAGAGGGAGGAGCATCAAAATAAATATAAAAATGACTAAATTAACTAATTAATGTGACAATAAAATCTACACAAACTATTTTAAATAATTTTTCCTTCGGAAATCTGTAAAATGTGACTTAAACGGATCCTTCTTACCCCTGAATGAATGTATTATTCCTTTTAAATTATCATTATTTATACATCCCCAAGTTACATATTCCTGCATTTTACTTCATAAAATTTTTAAAAATCTATTTATTTATTAATTTTTTCTTCATAATTATATTTATATTCCCAGTATTTTCAATCTTGCATTTTCTTTCTCTTTTTATTTCTCCAAGCGTAGTCATTTCGTTTTATGATTATATTTCTGTCTCATTATGTAATTGAAGGGGCGTGTCTTGAGGTCAGCTCCTCGTCTATTGGTCAGTCAGGGTTCAGTGTTGACAAGCAGGAGTGACTCCTGCTGGCGGTCTCGGTAGGAGGATGGAGGTGAACCGCAGGTTAGCCGAGGGTTTCAGGTCTAATTTCTTCTGTCCTTCTCTGTCCGTCAAGCTGCCGCCAGAAAAAAATCATCTTGAATGATGTTGTGTTTTCCAGGCTAAAAATAAACTACAAAATTCATTTTACGTTCGATAGTTCTGTGTATCTTGTTGGAATCGTGTACTAAGTATGATTTTTAACGATGTCACCCGAGCCTCAACGTTAAGGCTGATCCCATGATGGTCGGACTGGGTGAAAGAAGAAGAAAATACCTGCTTCCTGTTCATTTTTTATATTTCCAGGAGGAACTCTGAGTGTGAAAGAAGTTTGAATGAGAAGGTTTGGTATAATTACGAAGGACAAATTTCGAGGGTGTGTCATCGACACAAAAATTTTTTAAATCTGTTAAAACTCAAACTACGATTGCGTGAAAACTAGAAAAGATGTAAAAATGTTCTTTTAGATGTGTAAAGTTTTATCTTTACTGACTGCTACGGCTCCACGGTGGGCTTGCTATTTCACTCATAGTGCTTTCTGTGGGAGAAATGTAGGGTTATTAGCTTCGCGGCTAAAAGCCAAATTCATCCGATCCAGCTCCATCCTTAAACTCCAGATGAGCTAAGCAGGAAAATCATGTAAAAAGAAGACACAATAATAAGCTGTTTAAATTTTTATCAACCTTTAATTTGCAGATGAATCATTAAAAATTATTTTCCCCAACAAACATTCAAGACACGTGTAAGGATGAAGAACCAATCAAAATGATCCAGAACTTTATTTAAACTAGTTCGAGATGCAGTCTGAGACCACTGCAACACTTCAATCTACAAGCTGCTCTCCTCCTATCCTCCTGTCCTCCTGCTCTTTCTCTTTTTCCCTCCTCCTCTTCCTCTTCTTCCTCCTCCCCCTCCTCCCCTTCCTCCTCTTCCTCAGAGCCCTGTGAGGGTTTTCACCATTAAAGCAGAGACGGAGAGATTTGCCTCTTTGTTGTCAAACGCTTCAATCGGAGACTTCTGCTGAACAAAGGCAGCAATCAGCTTCAAACCCGGACATCCGTCTATCCCCTGGCCTCCAGGCCCCCCTCCTCCTCTTCTGGCTTTATTGACAGTGAGCATGATGGTGTGATGGGATGAAAGGAGGACGACGGCTGACAGGACCTGGTGGGTAGTTTTCTGCTGAGCTCAGCACCGTGAGCTCTCTCCACCGATCTATCACACTCTGCCCTGCAGAGATGCTGCTCACACACTCAACCGTGCACACGCACATGCACACCCACGGCTGGTCAAACAGCCTCCCCCCATGTCTGGGATGCAGCAGCGGCCATATTTCTACTCTGAAACAGTGTTTTCCATGAAAGATGTGATGAAGATCATCACCTCCACGTGTGATGGACTCAGGTCTGCTGCTTGTCTGGTTTGTGCTCCAGCTGGACCTGATCTACAGGTGCAGTGTGTGAGAAAGGAACATCAAGGTTTCATGTTCATGACCGTCTGCTGGATCAGTTTCCAAAATGAAAATGAGCTCCTCTACATCAGAGGTTCTGATCTGGGTGAGTGATGGTTTGCAGTACCTCCGGAGGTTTTTCCATTTCTCAAGATCTTTTGATAAAATTCAGCTGCTGTGTTCAGTGAGAAGCTCAAAGGTCAACGGTCTACAACCTGCGGCTCCGGACCTCCCACAGTAGCTCTTAATCCAGTTAAAAATGCTAAAGAGCTAATGTTTAAGCTAGTTTAAACACTAATGCTTTTAAATATAGAAATAATAACAAGTGCAGGTTTTGACCATTGTTTTCATGGAGTAAAATTATATTATATTATAACAAGTACCAGTAATAGTTTTTTTTATCTATTTTTCTTGTAATTGTGTTGGAACCTTTTTTTTTGTGTGGTCAACATTTTTTTTTTCACAAATATCTATATTCCATAAAAAAGCCGGTCTATCCATTTCCCCCCAAATGTGTTATGTTTTTCTTTACTTTAAAAACTAAAAATAGAAATGAAAATGTAGTTCTTTAAAAATGGCAAGAAATTTCCCCCAGTATTTTATCAAAAATGATAAATTGTCTTTTCAAAAGGTTTCGTAACACTTGCAGCTCTGAGGGAAAGACGGCTTGTTGGATTGTAGTCGTTGCTCTAGGTGGAAACTTCCACAACCACCTGGACTCATACCTACATAACAAACACACTGAAAGGTGTGTCAGACGTAGTGGTCATCAACACAGCAGCAGCACTCTGACCTGAAAAACACATGAACTGAGGAACATCAGACCTGAGGAACGTCTGACCTGAGGAACATCTGACCTGAGGAACGTCTGACCTGAGGAACATCTGACCTGAGGAACGTCTGACCTGAGGAACGTCTGACCCGAGGAACGTCTGACCCGAGGAACGTCTGACCCGAGGAACGTCTGACCCGAGGAACGTCTGACCTGAGGAACATCTGACCTAAGGAACATCTGACCTGAGGAACGTCTGACCTGAGGAACGTCTGACCCGAGGAACGTCTGACCCGAGGAACGTCTGACCCGAGGAACGTCTGACCTGAGGAACATCTGACCTAAGGAACATCTGACCTAAGGAACGTCTGACCTGAGGAACGTCTGACCTAAGAAACATCTGACCTGAGGAACGTCTGACCTAAGAAACATCTGACCTGAGGAACGTCTGACCTGAAGAACTTCTGACCTAAGGAACATCTGACCTGAGGAACATCTGACCTGAGGAACGTCTGACCTGAGGAACATCTGACCTGAGGAACGTCTGACCTGAGGAACGTCTGACCCGAGGAACGTCTGACCTGAGGAACATCTGACCTAAGGAACATCTGACCTAAGGAACGTCTGACCTGAGGAACATCTGACCTAAGAAACATCTGACCTGAGGAACGTCTGACCTGAGGAACGTCTGACCTGAAGAACTTCTGACCTAAGGAACATCTGACCTGAGGAACATCTGACCTGAGGAACGAACATCTGACCTGAGGAACATCTGACCTGAGGAACATCTGACCCGAGGAACGTCTGACCCGAGGAACGTCTGACCTCAGGAACATCTGACTTGAGGAACGTCTGACCTGAGGAACGTCTGAGCTGAGGAACATCTGACCTAAGGAACATCTGACCTAAGCAACGTCTGACCTGAGGAACGTCTGACCTGAGGAACAAACGTCTGACCTGAGGAACATCTGACCTGAGGGACATCTGACCTGAGGAACGTCTGACCCGAGGAACGTCTGACCTGAGGAACATCTGACCTAAGGAACATCTGACCTAAGGAACGTCTGACCTGAGGAACGTCTGACCTGATGAACATCTGACCCGAGGAACATCTGACCTAAGAAACATCTGACCCGAGGAACATCTGACCTGAGGAACGAACGTCTGACGTGAGGAAGGTCTGACCTGAGGAACATCTGACCTGAGGAATGTCTGACCTGAGGAACGTCTGACCTGAAGAACTTCTGACCTAAGGAACATCTGACCCGAGGAACATCTGACCTGAGGATCGAACGGCTGACCTGAGGAACATCTGACCTGATGAACATCTGACCTAAGGAACGTCTGACCTGAGGAACGTCTGACCTGATGAACATCTGACCCGAGGAACATCTGACCTGAGGAACGAATGTCTGACGTGAGGAAGGTCTGACCTGAGGAACGTCTGACCTGAGGAACATCTGACCTGAGGAATGTCTGACCTAAGGAACGTCTGACCCGAGGAACGTCTGACCTGAAGAACTTCTGACCTAAGGAACGTCTGACCTGAGGAACGTCTGACCTGATGAACATCTGACCTAAGGAACGTCTGACCTGAGGAACGTCTGACCTGATGAACATCTGACCCGAGGAACATCTGACCTGAGGAACGAATGTCTGACGTGAGGAAGGTCTGACCTGAGGAACGTCTGACCTGAGGAACATCTGACCTGAGGAATGTCTGACCTGAGGAACGTCTGACCTGAGGAACGTCTGACCTGAAGAACTTCTGACCTAAGGAACATCTGACCCGAGCAACATCTGACCTGAGGATCGAACGTCTGACCTGAGGAACATCTGACCTGAGGGACATCTGACCTGAGGAACGTCTGACCTGAGGAACATCTGACCTAAGGAACATCTGACCTTAGGAACGTCTGACCTGAGGAACGTCTGACCTGAGGAACATCTGACCTGAGGAACGTCTGACCTGAGGAACGTCTGACCTAAGGAACGTCTGACCTGAGGAAGGTCTGACCAGAGGAATGTCTGACCCGAGGAACATCTGACCTGAGGAACGTCTGACCTGAGGAACATCTGACCTAAGGAACATCTGACCTGAGGAACGTCTGACCTGATGAACATCTGACCCAAGGAACATCTGACCTACCAACGTCTGACCTGAGGAACGTCTGACCTGATGAACATCTGACCTGAGGAACATCTGACCTGAGGAACGAATGTCTGACGTGAGGAAGGTCTGACGTGAGGAAGGTCTGACCTGAGGAACGTCTGACCTGAGGAATGTCTGACCTGAGGAACGTCTGACCTGAGGAACGTCAGACCTGAAGAACTTCTGACCTAAGGAACATCTGACCCGAGCAACATCTGACCTGAGGATCGAACGGCTGACCTGAGGAACATCTGACCTGAGGGACATCTGACCTGAGGAACGTCTGACCCGTGGAACGTCTGACCCGAGGAACGTCTGACCTGAGGAACGTCTGACCTGAGGAACATCTGACCTAAGAAACATCTGACCTGAGTAACATCTCACCTGAGGAACGTCTGACCTAAGGAACATCTGACCTAAGCAACGTCTGACCTGAGGAACGTCTGACCTGAGGAACGAACGTCTGACCTGAGGAACATCTGACCTGAGGGACATCTGACCTGAGGAACGTCTGACCCGAGGAACGTCTGACCTGAGAAACATCTGACATAAGGAACATCTGACCTAAGGAACGTCTGACCTGAGGAACGTCTGACCTGATGAACGTCTGACCTGAGGAACATCTGACCTAAGAAACATCTGACCTGAGGAACATCTGAAACTGAGGAACGAACGTCTGACGTGAGGAAGGTCTGACCTGAGGAACGTCTGACCTGAGGAACATCTGACCTGAGGAACGTCTGACCGATGGAACGTCTGACCTGAGGAACGTCTGAACTGAGGAACGTCTGACCTAAGGAACATCTGACCTAAGCAACGTCTGACCTGAGGAACGTCTGACCTGAGGAACGAACGTCTGACCTGAGGAACATCTGACCTGAGGGACATATGACCTGAGGAACAACTGACCTGAGGAACGTCTGACCTGAGGAACGTCTGACCTGATGAAAGTCTGACCTGAGGAACGTCTGACCTAAGGAACATCTGACCTAAGCAACGTCTGACCTGAGGAACGTCTGACCTGAGGAACGAACGTCTGACCTGAGGAACATCTGACCTGAGGGACATCTGACCTGAGGAACGTCTGACCCGAGGAACGTCTGACCTGAGGAACATCTGACCTAAGGAACATCTGACCTAAGGAACGTCTGACCTGAGGAACGTCTGACCTGAGGAACATCTGACCTAAGAAACATCTGACCTGAGGAACATCTGACCTGAGGAACGTCTGACCTGAGGAACGTCTGACCTGAGGAACGTCTGACTTGAGGAACATCTGACCGCAGGAACGTCTGACCTGAGGAACGTCTGACCTAAGGAACATCTGACCTAAGCAACGTCTGACCTGAGGAACGTCTGACCTGAGGAACGAACGTCTGACCTGAGGAACATCTGACCTGAGGGACATCTGACCTGAGGAACGTCTGACCCGAGGAACGTCTGACCTGAGGAACATCTGACATAAGGAACATCTGACCTAAGGAACGTCTGACCTGAGGAACGTCTGACCTGATGAACATCTGACCTGAGGAACATCTGACCTAAGAAACATCTGACCCGAGGAACATCTGACCTGAGGAACGAACGTCTGACGTGAGGAAGGTCTGACCTGAGGAACGTCTGACCTGAGGAACATCTGACCTGAGGAACGTCTGACCGAAGGAACGTCTGACCCGAGGAACGTCTGACCTGAGGAACGTCTGACCTAAGGAACATCTGACCTAGGCAACGTCTGACCTGAGGAACGTCTGACCTGAGGAACGAACGTCTGACCTGAGGAACATCTGACCTGAGGGACATCTGACCTGAGGAACGTCTGACCCGAGGAACGTCTGACCTGAGGAACATCTGACCTAAGGAACATCTGACCTAAGGAACGTCTGACCTGAGGAACGTCTGACCTGATGAACATCTGACCCGAGGAACATCTGACCTAAGAAACATCTGACCCGAGGAACATCTGACCTGAGGAACGAACGTCTGACGTGAGGAAGGTCTGACCTGAGGAACATCTGACCTGAGGAATGTCTGACCTGAGGAACGTCTGACCTGAAGAACTTCTGACCTAAGGAACATCTGACCCGAGGAACATCTGACCTGAGGATCGAACGGCTGACCTGAGGAACATCTGACCTGATGAACATCTGACCTAAGGAACGTCTGACCTGAGGAACGTCTGACCTAAGGAACATCTGACCCGAGGAACATCTGACCTGAGGAACGTCTGACCTGAGGAAGGTCTGACCTGAGGAACGTCTGACCTGAGGAACATCTGACCTGAGGAACGTCTGACCTGAGGAACGTCTGACCCGAGGAACGTCTGACCTGAAGAACTTCTGACCTAAGGAACGTCTGACCTGAGGAACGTCTGACCTGATGAACATCTGACCTAAGGAACGTCTGACCTGAGGAACGTCTGACCTAAGGAACATCTGACCCGAGGAACATCTGACCTGAGGAACGAACGTCTGACGTGAGGAAGGTCTGACCTGAGGAACGTCTGACCTGAGGAACATCTGACCTGAGGAACGTCTGACCTGAGGAACGTCTGACCTGAGGAACGTCTGACCTGAAGAACTTCTGACCTAAGGAACATCTGACCCGAGGAACATCTGACCTGAGGATAGAACGTCTGACCTGAGGAACATCTGACCTGAGGGACATCTGACCTGAGGAACGTCTGACCTGAGGAACATCTGACGTGAGGAAGGTCTGACCTGAGGAACGTCTGACCAGAGGAATGTCTGACCTGAGGAACATCTGACCTGAGGAACGTCTGATCCTGAGGAACGTCTGACCTAAGGAACGTCTGACCTGAGGAAGTCTGACCAGCAGGAACGTCTGACCCTGAGGAACAGTCTGACCTGAGGAAAAGTCTGACCTAAGAACAGTCTGACCTGAAGGAACAGTCTGACCTGAGGAACGTACCTGACCTGATGAACATCTGACCTAAGGAACATCTGACCTGAGGCAACGTCTGACCTGAGGAACTTCTGACCTGAGGAACATCTGACCTGAAGAAGGTCTGACCTGAGGAACGTCTGACCAGAGGAACGTCTGACGTGAGGAATGTCTGACCTGAGGAACGTCTGACCCAAGGACCTCACGACCTGAGGAATTTCTGACCTGAGGAACGTCTGACCTGAGGAACGTCTGACCTGAGGAACGTCTGACCTAAGGAACATCTGACCCGAGCAACATCTGACCTGAGGATCGAACGGCTGACCTGAGGAACATCTGACCTGAGGGACATCTGACCTGAGGAACGTCTGACCCGTGGAACGTCTGACCCGAGGAACGTCTGACCTGAGGAACGTCTGACCTGAGGAACATCTGACCTAAGAAACATCTGACCTGAGTAACATCTCACCTGAGGAACGTCTGACCTAAGGAACATCTGACCTAAGCAACGTCTGACCTGAGGAACGTCTGACCTGAGGAACGAACGTCTGACCTGAGGAACATCTGACCTGAGGGACATCTGACCTGAGGAACGTCTGACCCGAGGAACGTCTGACCTGAGAAACATCTGACATAAGGAACATCTGACCTAAGGAACGTCTGACCTGAGGAACGTCTGACCTGATGAATGTCTGACCTGAGGAACATCTGACCTAAGAAACATCTGACCTGAGGAACATCTGACCTGAGGAACGAACGTCTGACGTGAGGAAGGTCTGACCTGAGGAACGTCTGACCTGAGGAACATCTGACCTGAGGAACGTCTGACCGATGGAACGTCTGACCTGAGGAACGTCTGACCTGAGGAACGTCTGACCTAAGGAACATCTGACCTAAGCAACGTCTGACCTGAGGAACGTCTGACCTGAGGAACGAACGTCTGACCTGAGGAACATCTGACCTGAGGGACATATGACCTGAGGAACAACTGACCTGAGGAACGTCTGACCTGAGGAACGTCTGACCTGATGAAAGTCTGACCTGAGGAACGTCTGACCTAAGGAACATCTGACCTAAGCAACGTCTGACCTGAGGAACGTCTGACCTGAGGAACGAACGTCTGACCTGAGGAACATCTGACCTGAGGGACATCTGACCTGAGGAACGTCTGACCCGAGGAACGTCTGACCTGAGGAACATCTGACCTAAGGAACATCTGACCTAAGGAACGTCTGACCTGAGGAACGTCTGACCTGAGGAACATCTGACCTAAGAAACATCTGACCTGAGGAACATCTGACCTGAGGAACGTCTGACCTGAGGAACGTCTGACCTGAGGAACGTCTGACTTGAGGAACATCTGACCGCAGGAACGTCTGACCTGAGGAACGTCTGACCTAAGGAACATCTGACCTAAGCAACGTCTGACCTGAGGAACGTCTGACCTGAGGAACGAACGTCTGACCTGAGGAACATCTGACCTGAGGGACATCTGACCTGAGGAACGTCTGACCCGAGGAACGTCTGACCTGAGGAACATCTGACATAAGGAACATCTGACCTAAGGAACGTCTGACCTGAGGAACGTCTGACCTGATGAACGTCTGACCTGAGGAACATCTGACCTAAGAAACATCTGACCCGAGGAACATCTGACCTGAGGAACGAACGTCTGACGTGAGGAAGGTCTGACCTGAGGAACGTCTGACCTGAGGAACATCTGACCTGAGGAACGTCTGACCTGATGAACGTCTGACCTGAGGAACGTCTGACCTGAGGAACGTCTGACCTGAGGAACATCTGACCTAGGCAACGTCTGACCTGAGGAAC